>NC_056508.1:25129400-25134606 GCF_014905685.2 Nematolebias whitei | reverse complement strand
TATCTATCTATCTATCTATCTATCTATCTATCTATCTATCTATCTATGTATGTATGTATCTGAGCCTGCAACACCTGGAGGAGAAAAACACCTATGTACAAATGCTGTTTGTTGACTTCAGCTCAGCATTCAGTGCAATCATCCCACAGCACCTGGTCAACAAACTGGCTACACTGGGCTTCAACACCACCTTCAGGAACTGGATCATTGACTTCCTATCTGACAGAGCACAGTCAGTACGAGTGGGGAGGAAAACCTTCTCTGTTATCAGTCTTACCTTGATGACCTATGACTGTGTTGACAGGTCTGAGATCAACCACATCATCAAATATGTGGACAACACCACAGTTGTGGGCCTGATAAACAACAACAAGGATCAGGCATATCAGGAAGAGGTGGCACACCTTGTGAACTGCTGTGGGAAAAATAACCTGGTCCTGAATGTCAACAAAAGAGCTCATTATTGACTTCAGGAAAACAAAACAACATCACACTCCGCTGCTCATAAACAACACAGAGGTAGAGGTTCCTGAGGGTGCACGTAACCAATCAGCTGTTTTGGTCAAGAAATACTGGGTCTCTAGTGAAGAAACCCCAGCAGCGTCTGCACTTCTTCCATACGCTGAAGACAGCACACTTCCCGCCCCATGTCCTCACCACATTCTACAGAGGAACCATTGAGAGCATCATGACCATCTGCATCTCAGTTGGGAAGGAAGCTGCCCGGCTGCAGCCTGGAAGGATTTGAGGAGGGTGGTGAGAACGGCAGAGAAGAACATTAGGTCACTCCTCCCATCCATCCAGGACATTGGTCTCAGATGATGTCTGACCAGAGCCAATGAAATCAAAGGAGACAACTCACACCCACAATATGGACTGTTTACTCTGTTGACCTCTGGTACCGCAGCCTGAGGATGAAACCACCAGTTTCTGCAACAGTTTCATCCCACAAGCTATTAGACTGATGAACTGAGGTCACTAATGAAGTGACCGCAATAGCAAACATACCAGACACAGACATACCTCAGTAAAAAAAAAAACCTTAGCCAAAATAATCAGTATATGGGAATTCACTCAGGCATGGATGCTGTGTGTATTGTGAATAGATACTTTGTACGTATGTAGATGTCTGTACATGCATGTATAAATGTATCATATGTCTTGGTGTATATAGGAACATTCGATAACACTTGCACATTACTTGTTGTATCCACACATAAATTGCATATTCTGCTCTGAACACCAAAATCTATAAAATTCATGTAAATTATTTACTCCTACAATGCTGTGGAAAAATTTCGTTCAATTTTGCATGGTGCACTGTACAATTTTGAATGACAAAGTTTATAAAGTTAAAGTTAGTTTTTACGGAGTAGGAGTGACTCCACCTGAAGAAGGAGTTGGGAATGTGGTAAAGAGGTGAAAAAGAGAGTTCAGGCAGGGTGGAGTGGATGGAGAAAAGTTTCAGGAGTGATCTGTGACAAAAGGAGGTCTACAAAGATCAATGGAAATGTTTACAAGACAGAGGTGAGACCAGCTGTGTTGTATGGTCTGGAGACAGTGGCACTGACAAAAACACAGGAGAAAGAACTGGAAATAGCAGAACTGAAGATGCTGAGGTTCTCCTTAGGAGTGACAAGGGTGGAGAAGATTAGGAATGAGATCATCAGAGGTACAGCACAGGTTGAACAACTGGGAGATAAAGTTAGAGAGACCAGACTGAGATGGTTTGGACATGTCCAGAGGAGGGACAGTGGGTATACTGGTAGAAGGATGTTAGAAATGCAGCTGGCAGGAAAAAGACAGATGAGATATATGGATGCAGTTAGAGAGGACATGGTTATAGTTGGAGTGAGGACAGAGGACACAGAGGACAAAGTGAAATGAAAAGGATGATTCATTGTGGCGACCCCTGAAGAGGGAAAAGCCGAAAGAAGATATTGCTTAAAAGTAAAGTTTCCTTAAATAATTGGGCTGGCTGAAGATTAAACAAAAACTTACCTCAGTTCTTCTCCACAGAGTAACTCCCACTCACTTGAGTATCTTGCACCCAAAATATTAAAGTTTACTTCATTCTCTGTTTAATTCCAGTCCAGAAAAACACTCAGCTCCAAAACTACAAATATTCCTTATTCAAATCCCTCAAAGTCTGAGGACATCGGAGTACTGCTCGTTATAATTGCTTCTTATTGCCAGAAGGTCAGAACTTTGAAAAGCATAATTTTTAAGCATGTCTGATTTTATTGTTTTACATAATTAAAAAAAATTAAAAACACATCCTCCTAATGAGGTGATTCTATAATTTTTGCCAGGAGTTGTAGAAACAAACTTACTGGTACATGTTTGTTCACTTTTCATTTTGTAATTAAAGTTGGGGCTTTTTTATTAGTAAAAAAGGCATTAAAGCAAATGACTCTTGATCTTTAGACTTTTGCATCTTTAAATGACTGCTCTACCAATGCAATCACATTGATCTCATGCACCTCACACATCATTCTGGAAAAAAGCAGCGTGTTTTACTACTTTTACTTTCACAAAAGAGCCCAAAGGGGAAAAACAAACAACAACAACAACAACAAAAAAATAGTAAATAATAAATCTGTCATTGTGTGTGTTCGTGAGGTACCTACCCAGTTGTGTAAGGCAACCTAAACACCAGAAAAGCCGGTGAAGAGGCATTGAGTCTGAGTTGGCTCAGGGTCTCAGGATCCATGTATAAAGGAGAAACCGCTAATTGGTCCTGCAACTGACCAATCACAGCATGGGAGGCAGGCCAAGACACAGCAGGTAACACCAGAGGGGACGAAGAGGACTGAAGTGCTGCCTGGGACACAACAGGAAAGAAAAATGTCAAGATTGGGCAAAACAATTCTCTTTTCGCAACAATGTCTGCTTCAATATATCAACAATTAGATTTATGGATGTACTGAGCAGGTAGAGGAAATTTATGTCCTCCCTCTCCTCCACCCATACTTTTTCAAGACTGGGTCACAGGTGACAGGTTCTTTCTTAAAATCATAGAAAGAGAAAACATTAACCAGACTATAACTGACTCAGTCCAAGGACAGTGAATGTGTGAAAACATGACATTATTCAAGTCAAAAGTAACTTTAAAGAAAACAGTTCAGAATGAGTCTGGTATATATATATATATATATATATATATATATATATATTAGGACTGTTGATAGATTAATAAAAATTAACTAATTAATCGCAAATCTGTTAAAAAAATTAATCGCGATTAATTGTGATTAAACACTTTTCAAGGCAACTTATAATAAAGATGGATTCATTTATCAATTATGTCATTTACTTTTATTTTTTTTGTTTTTACTTTGACAATGTTTAAAAGCTTTGAAATAAAATTTGCTAAGAAAATGCAGCACATAACTAAAGTGCATTGCAAACATTCATTTTGTGGTTCAAAACATTTACCGTTTGATGAACAGTATGAATTAGTGTGAACTGCAATTTAGAACCTTACAGAACATTTCTGCTTCGTTTTTAAACCACATGTACCAGATCTACTCTTCATTTAACCAGCTACTAAGGCAAACCAGTCTCTCTACATTACTGGAAGAGAGAGCAGCTCTCTTTATCTGAACCATGTGGCCTGAGAGGGAGAACAGTCTTTCACAGGGTACAGTGGTGGCAGGTGTGGAGAGATATTTGCGGGCAATTTGTGCTAGTCCGGGGTCTGAGTCTCTTCTTTTTGACCACCACTGCAGTGGGCACTCATCCATGTCAGGTTTGGATTCTGATTTGTAGCGGTCCAGTGTAGATTGACTGGAGTCTGCCTCATCGTCTGTGTCTGAATCAGATGATGCAAGCAAGAAGACGGACATCTTCCTCTTCTTTAGTGGTGCTTCCCCTGTTGTTTGAGCACCTTGGATCTGGGCATTTCTACCCTCTTTGAGCAAGTTGTTTAAAGAACTCCACACTTCTCCTCTCTCAGATTTAGGAAGACATTTTAAGTCCTTGAACCTGGGATCAAGTGCAGCAGCATTCTTGAGCCAAGTGAGATTGGAGTTGTTCTTTCGTTGAGCCAGGTCTTCACAAAAGGCCTTTTTGAATCGCACTATGTTGACAGTATCATCACCTGAAGGCTCCATTACTCTGAACATGTGGCAGAAGGCGGCAGCACCACAGAACAGGAGATGTAGTTCTGTCCACCCAGAGTTTCAGTGACATACCTGTGAAAACACTAAACAATAATCAGGTCTCTCTTGTAAATGAGTCCCCGACACTCAATGAGACTGACCTGTAGAAATAAATGTTGAATTAATTTTTTTTTTATTAGAGCACCTGTCACCAAAAAAGTCGTATTCTGTATTTTAATTTTATTTTATTATTAATTTATTCATTCATTTAGAATAAACAAAGCAAATTCATCAAAAAGAAAAACATTGAATGAAAAGGGAGCAGAAAGAAGAATTTTATTTCATTGTTTAAATTTTATTATTGACTCTTTTTAAAGAAATTTTAATTGAATATTTTGGGGTAATATTTTTAATGAGATTTATACATGACTTGTAAAATAATATATTCAACCAAATCATACATTTTTTATAATTTCAACTGATGAAATAATATATTTGTTGTTTTACTTCTAAAATATGCAGAAACACGCATATAATTAGTTTGTCTATTTTTTTTTTACACAGCTTAACTGACCCACTGACTTAACTAATATCAACTTAAGTAAAATAATAGAAGGAAACAGAAATAAAAACGTACCTGCATGGCTCAAGTAGCTCCTCCAACTTCTTCATCTTTCCAAGCTCAGCGTCTGTAATCAGGGGAATTTTGCTGCTCTGTTGTGACAGGGTCGCCTCTATTGGTGATTTATTTTGTTGGATCCTTTGGATCATGTGTAAAGTGGAGTTCCATCTTGTGGGCACATCTTGAATCAGGGATTCTTCTTTTTGTTTATGTGCAACTTGCTGTTGATTCAACTCTCTAGCGTTAGATGGGCTGTGCTTGAAGTGACCAACAATTTTTCGACATTTGGTTAAAACGGCGTCAAATCCACTGTCCCCCATTGACATTGTTCTCTGCAGAGCGTGAGCAGTACAAGGCAGGTGCTCATATGGAAGGAGCCTTGCAGCTGCTGTCAGGTTTCGAGCACTGTCTGTCCCGAGAGTTGTTATTTTTTTCTCAATGTTCCATTGTTGTGCGACCGCCTGGATGTGCTGCGCGCATG
>NC_056508.1:25111025-25124400 GCF_014905685.2 Nematolebias whitei | reverse complement strand
ATTTGAAGAACACTGCAATGAGAAAAGCTGCACACTTTTTAAACAAATCATCCAAGTCCAAAAACTAATTAACTATTTTTATGTATTTACATGCAGTGTTTATATAATTCTTATTAGATGGATTATTGAGCATGCATTAGGAAATTCTTATTAAACTTATTGCTGTTAATAAAAGCAAAACAAAGTTTTTTTTTTTGGCCTGATTGACCCATGTCTTTGTTGGATACCTTATCCTGAAGGAAGAGCAGAACATTTTGTGGACCGATGGCCAAAGCCTTGTCCAGGTAGGAGACGAGCTGCTGCTGTCCAACAATGAGACCTGCTGCAGGAGGAGACTGACGAGGAAGGGAGACCCTTTAAAGCAGAGGTCAGACGGGATTATGAATCTGAAAAAAAATGTATTTTTTCTACATGTTCAGATATGATCAATTACACATTGGGGAAACTAAACAGCCACTGGCTAAAAGGTTGGCCCAGCACAGAGGAGCAACATCATCTGGCCAGGACTCTGTGGTCTACAATCATCTGCAGGCCAGCAGTCACTCCTTCAGGGATGAAGATTTTCACATCCTTGATAGAGAGGAATGCTGGTTTGAGAGAGGAGTAAAGTAGGTCATCTTTGTGAAGAGAACTTGCCCAGGAGCATTAAACTATCCCAGAAAAGTGGAGGTTTGATTCTAACCCTGTTACCAGTTGAAGTGTCCATGGGTCAGTTCCACACTAAGTTTTTCACTGGTCTATGACTGTTGGAACTCAAAGTTGTAGAAAATTGCATATGGCTGTTGGCTTATCTGTTGCAGTCTCACTGAAATCTGAATCATTTTCTTTTGGCTTTTCCCTCTTCAAGAGTCTCCACAGCAAGTCATCCTTCTCCATCTCACTCTGTCACTCCATGTTCTCTCTAACTGCATCCATATATCTCCTCTTTGACCTTCCTCTTTGTCTTTTTCCTGGCAGCTGAATTTTTAACATCCTTCTACCAGTATACCCACTGTCCCTCCTCTGGACATGTTCAAACTATCTCAGTCTGGTCTCTCTAACTTTATCTCCCAGTTGTTCAACCTGTGCTGTACCTCTGATGATCTCAATCCTAATCTTATCCATCCTTGTCACTCATAAGGAGAACCTCAACATCTTCATTTCCACCACTTCCTGTTCTTTCTCCTGTCTTTTCGTCAATGCCACTGTCTCCAGACCATACAACATAGCTGGTCTCACTACTGTCTTGTAAACTTTTCCTTTGACTTTTGCTGACACTCTTTTGCCACAGATCACTCCTGAAACTTTTCTCCATCCACTCCATCCTGTCTGGACTCTCTTTTTCACCTCTTTACCACACTCCCCATTTTCCTGGACACTTCAGCCCAAGTACTTGAAGTCCTGCACCTTTGTGACCTCTGCTCCTTGTAGCCTCACTCTTCCACTGGTCTCCCTCTCAGTCACCCACATGTACTCTGTCTTACTATGGCTGACTTCCATTCCTCTTCTTTCAAGTGCATACCTCCACCTCTCCACGTTCTCTTCCACCTGCTCCCTGTTCTCACCACAGATCACAATGTCATCTGCAAACATCATAGTCCACAGGGATTCCTGCTTGCCCTCATCTGTTAGTCGGTCCATCACCAGAGCAAACAAGAAGGGGCTTACAGCCGATCCTTGATGCACTCCCACCTCCCCTTTGAAGCTATCTGTCATTCCTACAGCACATCTAACCAGTGTCCCGTTTCCTCATGCATGTCCTGAACCAGTCTAACATACTTCTATGCCACTCCAGATTTCCTCATGCAATACCACACCTCCTCTCTCGGCACTCTGTCATATGTATTTTCTAAATTCACAAAGACACAATGAAGTTCTTATTAATCCTCTCTGTATTTCTCCATCAACATACTCAAAGCAAAGTTGGCATATGTGGTGCTCTTTCTCAACATGAAACCATACTGCTACTCACAAAATTACCTCTCGTCTAAGTCTTCAAAGTGCATTCAACTTAATTCAGTCTTGATGATTTGCGTCAACAAGAGTAGCAGCATTTATAGTTCTATGAGCATTTGGAGTTTTATACATAAAATACACTTGATAGTTAGAATTTTAAGTATATTTACTGTATATTATGGTAATTTATTCTGTAGTTTGCCAGATTATGGTGATTCTAGGGTCGTGATGATGGGGCCCTTAAAGATTGTTGCCCAGGATACAGTAAAGTGTTAATCTGGCCCTGGCCGAAAGAAGAAGAGGAAAAACCCATAGAGACGTGTGTGGGTCTGTTATACACATGTGTGATACGAGGTACGTAAAGTCCCTGCAATGTCCCGGACAAGCAACGAATAAGTAAATAAATGAAAAAACGTTTTTTTTTTTCTTATACACAATGTTCATCTGGAAAACTACAAACATTCATAATTCAAAACCCCTCGGTTCTCCTGACCCGGCCTTGAGGAACCGGAGTCTGGTACCGTGATGTGTCCTCACCCCTCGCTGGTCCACATGATGAGAGGCACCTGCTCATCGCACCGACCCACACCGAAGCACCGGAACACACCGAGCACGGTGAAGAGGGCGACACAGACGCGCTGCAGCTTATCCGACCCGGACGCCATCTTTCCCTCTCACACAGCAGAAGGTGACGTAAATGACGTCATATGTGATCACGTGACTGTCGGGCGACAAACCGTCGCTTGTCTTTGCGCACAAATTATTTATTTGTTTGAAATTCACCCTTTCTGTGCAGTGTGCGTGACAGTGTGTGCAAAATATCTTGTGAACCACTGGATACGTGCATGTACCACTGATTAACAACCTTAGCTTTCACAATAAAAGCTGTAATTCAGCAAAACTTTACAATAAAAGCTGAGCCTGTTGGACATATATTGAGCTGAAGTCTGATGTGGTCATAGCTGAGAGTCAATCACAACACATCTTCTGAGTATGACTTCTCCCACTGATGCATGAGAGCCATGAATCCCCTGAAGAAGAGAGCAACATGCCAATGGGGACAGAATGCCAATTTATATTGACAATAAAGTCCATGCTCAATAATCCAGGTATAAAATCCAACATTTTTCAGTCAGGTCATCTGGACAGTTTTTTTTTGTGTGTGTGTGTGTGTGTGCTGAAATGTTTCGCCTTCAATCTGGAAGGCTTCATCAGTCAAGGAAACACACAACAAAACTGATTCTTCCTCCAACAGCTTACTCCAAAGTGGAACAAACCAGTTCTGCTTGTGATAAGATGGTCTCTTTGGTACGCCCCTCCTCCATTGACAACCCTCTTCCTTGTTGACAGTCTTGTCAAACTGGTTGAAAACAACAAAGACCAAAGTGTTGTTGTGTGTTTCCTTGACTGATGAAGCCTTCCGGATCGAAGGCGAAACGTTTCAGCACAAAAAAAGTAACTGTCCAGATGACCTGACTGAAAAATGTTGGATATATTGACAATGATTGATTTATGACAATCATCAACCATCCAAGAGTGAATACTTTTTATAAGCACTGTAGATCTATAACTGATTAACTTTTGGAGTCAAATCAAGATGGATGCCATGCCACAGCTAACCCAACACAAAAGTAGCTAGAACAGTTTGTTTCATTTGGCTGCTTCCTTCTATAGGGGTCACCACAGCAAGCAAACTCAAACAGAGACTGGTAGAAAGCTGTGACAGCAGACCCCTTTGATCAAGATCCACTATTAATCAAAACTTAACCAGAAATTTCTCCTGTTGTTGAGCCAGCCAGTTCCGGGAGGCCCAAGGTCCACTTCCACCTACTTGACTCAGACCTGAGCCAGCGTGCGATCCTCGAAGATCCTCTGGATGAATTTGATTTTAAACTGTGCTCTGCCTTGGTGGGAAGGATCAGTGGTGTTGTCTACATTTTATACTGGGTATACTGTGCTTAGAAACCGAAGTACACCGGTTAGTACAATATACTTGTCAATTTATTTTGATTTTTAAGCATATTGAACATTTCTAAATTTCTCTGATGCTTATATTCAATTCAATTCAATTCAAAAATCCCAAAGGGAGATTATTTGTTGTTGTAACTCGATATCCTCATTTCATTAAGAGATGTTATAGATACTGATGGGTGTAAGCAGGAAGGATCTCTTGTAAAAGTCCATCCCACAGTGGATCCTAAGAAACTTGCTGCAGATGCTTTCCGATCTGTCCACCCAGACTCGGCTGGCCTCTCGGTTCCCCCGGGCTGTAGGATCGCCCAAATGCCGGGCCGAGCTCCTCGTCGCTGCGGACAGCCAACTGTAGGTACCGAGGGACGATCCTGTCTTTCTGCTGTCATGAGCTGTGTTTCCTGCTAGTTCCAGGATCTCAGTGGTCAGGCACTCGAGCACAGCTGGCAGGTAGATGAGAATGCATCCACAGAACATCCTTTTCAACTCATTTGAGATTTTGGGCTGTATTTGAGATATTATTTGAGCTTTTGAGATGTTGATCAGCTGCTGTTGGTTGTAGAAAACTCCCTTGTTGTCATGGTTACACATCATAACAAATGTCCAAAACTAAAAAAGTTTCAGTAAAAATCCTTCCAGCTGCACAGCATCCAATACCAGAGGAAACAATCATCCAAAAAATGTGATTTTTCAAATTATTCAAATGTGATATTTGAATAAATGTATGACAAACCTTGTACATCAGTTGGCTTTGTATTAAAAACATGTTATAGAATTTATAAAATGGTATCAAAGCAAAACATGTTCAAGTATTAAGTAAGTACTGAAGTATTAATTATCCAAAAACAGGTTGAAACAACTCAATTTGTCTTTAAAATGCTCCAAATGTGTTGACAATGACACATGCCCAAAATTATGTCACATATCATTGGAAACTTTTAAGTGGGTATATTGAAATTCCCATGCTTTTCTAGTGGCTATACTCTGTATACTTGCGTATCACATAGACTACACCACTGGTCAGGATGCCATCGACTTGTCTATAGATTAGCCAGAGGAACACCCAGACAACCCTCTCTCATGTTACGATCCTTCTAGCGGAAGGAGGCGACACAGGGAAGGTCCTGGCCGTGTTCCTTACACTCTTCTGCACGTGCCCTTTACCAAATCAAGAACCCAGAAGAAAAAAGTTAAATATATCTCACCAGAACTGAGGTATCACCCAGGAGCCTCTGTTTCAGTTTTGTGCATGCAGACAAATATTTTATGAAAAGTGAAAAATATATAAAAGGTGTGCACGTCAGAACTGAAATTCAGTGTAGGTTATAAATCAAAAGGGAAAAAAATCAAACATCTACAACATCATTCTTACACAGCTACCACCTCTTTATCTCTGCCATATAAACATTAAAAGACAAAAAGAAGAAATTTAACTAAGATAAATGCCGGTCCTGTACCCTCCCACCACCCCGGGCCTAAATGACCAAAGGGCCATCTATCGTCCAAGCCCAAAAGCAAAAAGCCCCAAGAACCTCAAAAAAGTCCCCAGAACCCCCCCCAACTCTCTTGTGCTTAAGCTTTTTATAATCTACTGTCATAATTATGTATACACAGACAAAACATTTATACTCCTCCTTCATGCCTTAAAGAAAGAGGACCAACTAGAATCATGTCATATTATTATGCGTCAAAGATAGGGTTACAGACATCTCCTTTCTCTAGTTATGAAAAAAAGGAAAAGTTACACTTTCTTCTTCGGCTTCTCCCTCTTCAGGGGTCTCCACATCCTTCTCCATCTCAAGTCAAGTTAAGGTTCTTTATTGTCATTCTAATCTCATGTGATACGTGTGGTGGAACGAAATTGTGTACACAAGGTCCCAGCTACATCCAACAAAAGTATAAATTGTAAAGAAAAACAGTAATAAGATTGAAGATATGAACTAAGAAATACGCTAAAACTAAGAATACACTAAGCACTAATAGTACAAAAACAGAAGCAGCACGAACATGATTGTGTGAGCAGATGAGCACAAACGAACACAGCAGCATAAAATAAATCAGCAGCATGAGATCAGCACCATGGACAGTGCAGCAGCACATATCAACAACCAGTGTCATTACAGTGATTTTTTTTCCCCCACAGTGATAATCCTGATTAGAGATTCATGAGTCTCATGGATCTCACTCTGTCCTCTGCATCCTGTGTCCTCACTCCAACTACCTTCATGTCCTCTCTAACTGCATCCATATATCTCCTCTTTGTCTTTTCCTGGCAGCTGAATTTCTAACATCCTTCTACCAATATACCCACTGTCCCTCCTCTGGACATGTCCAAACCATCTCAGTCTGGTCCCTCTAACTTTATCTCCCAGTTGTTCAACCTGTGTTGTACCTCAGATGATCTCATTCCTAATCTTATCCATCCTTGTCACTCCTAAAGAGAACTTAAACATCTTCATTTCTGCTTTGTCCAGTTCTTTCTCCTGTCTTTTTGTCTTCATCTCTATCTCCAGACCATACATCATAGCTGGTCTCACCACAGTCTTGTAAACTTTTCTTTTGACCGTCCGTGGCACAGTTTTAAGGGTAACTGGGGACGTCATGATTCTTCTTTTCAGTTTCTTCGTTTCTTCCGGTCCAACTTGTTATCTTCAACACAGTCTCTTCTCATTGGCTGAAACTGACAGCTTCCAAAATTTACAGCTTCATTCCTTCCAGGCTGATGCAGCTGTATAAGGGAAGATCTGATAAGATGACTGGTTAACAAAGATTGGTTGCCATAGGGACACACTTGGCCCATCTTGGTATGGCTCCATGCCTGGTATGGTCCAGTCCTGTGACCAGCAGGAGCAGGTTGGCCTGGGACTGACCGCTGATACTACCTGTTCTCATAAGAAGTCTGTATCAGTGGGTCAGTGATCAGTTCCTGGCTGATAAATGTGATCAGATGAAGGCTCACCATTTTTTCATCTCTCCATCTGATGTTTGTGTCAGTGTGGTCTCCTATAAAAGTAGGAGCGTTCTTCATGTTTCCACGTCTGGGCCTCCCAGGCGTCTTAACAGAGACTTGGCAATTGTTTTACACCAGATGTCCTTCATGATGTAACTCGTGACCACCGAGTTACCACAACCCACATGTGTAGAGTGCAGAGGGCTGCCATCTAGGGCACCAGGGGAAGCAGCTGGGGGGGAGGAGGAGGTAAGAGCCTTGCTCAAGGGCTCACAGTGGGAAAAATGTGGGTGGAGGTACATGTAGGTGCATCACCTTTACCACCTGAATTTCATTATGCCGGTCAGGGGATTTGAACCTGTGACCTCCTACTGCAGGCTCGCCTGCTTCAAGGCTCTCAGATATTGAGCTAAATGTGATGTAGTGGTAGGTGAGAATCATCCCACCACATACAACAAGAACAGATTACAGTAGTCCCTCGCTACTTCATGATTCGACATTCGCGGACTTGCTCTTTTGCAGTTTTTCAGTGTAAGACTGTGCACGAAACACAGTTGTCAACTTTAATATTGCTCATGTGATCGGGACAGCACAGGTTAAAAGTTAACGGGAGTGGATGGGAGCGAGAACCAACCAATAGGACAAAAACCTAAAACAAAACACACAAAAAACAAATGCTTTGGACAGGCGCCGCCATTTTGTAGTTTTTTGGGGGTTTTTTTCAAATAAGCCTACACTGTCAAAGTCAAGTCAAAAGAACTACATGGCCCAGAAGCCAACAGTGCTTCCGGCCGCTGCTTTCTGCTGAATTGGCAGCGATGGAGGAAGCAAACACAACATGCAGATGGTGGCGGGTTTTGGCCTGGTTCTGATCACTGCGGTGCCGGTTTGGATCCTGGGCAGCCTCGTGCGCGAGCGTCCATCCTGGAGTGGCAGCATGTGCACATCAACCTGGACGGGGCAGTGGGCTTCATGCTGCATGGTAGCCAAACTGGAACCAAGCACACAGCTGCTGGTCTGCAGAGCTGGTGAGTACCCATATAACTTTTTGCAGTAATGTACAGTACATATACGTGTATTGTTAAAATTATGTAGTTTAAAACATTGCAAGAGTGTGGGAAGGGTTTATAAAGCCTGAATAGATATAAATACTAAAATAAATATAGCGCTCCTACTTCGTGGGTTTTCACCTGTCGCGGGGGTGTGTGGAACGTGACCCTCACCGTAATTGAGGGATTATTGTATACATAAACAAGGTCTGACCAAACAGCTACAACTGTCATGTGTTATAAGCCTTTTTCAGACCTATGAATCCATCCGGATCAGTAGATCCTGTAGCGTCCATCCTTCCAAGAGCCTTAAGACAAATGTCCTCAGAGACACTACGTCTACTGTACCCCCTCCTTTCCTGCTAATCTGGGACAGATACTGGCATCCTGCTCTGTCACGGGAAGTTTCTTTGTTAACCTTCTCTGTGTGTGTTAAAATCTATAGGACCACCCTGACATGTTGCATGATTCTGGACCCCTTCTGTGTAATTCACCTTCTATGTTGAGTCACCAGACTTTGAGACTCCTGAAGAAGGGTCTTGATCAAAGAGCTTTACTTGGCCTTATCAACAGAGACTGGTCGCCATGACAATAAAGAAAGCTAACCCCAGTTGAAGTTCTGATTCAAAGAAACCCATTTTGTTTGTATGAGCATGGTGTCACACATCCTTAACAAAGGGTCATTGTATTATCTTCTCTGAAGAACTTTGAGAAGGGAGATTTTAATTACATTAATTATACAGTGGGATACTCCTACTGTAAGAAGCCCTCTGATTGGTTAAAAGTTAAGGGGCCCGTCTTACTGGTGCCAGGTATACTGAACACCAAGGGAGTTGTGAGAGGGCAGCCAATGAGGAAAGTTGGCTTTGGATCATCAGCTGAGCAGATGGAATGAGTGGTTGTGGAGAGTTGATGAGACTCTCTGAGAAACAACAGCCATATGATGGAAGACGTGTCCAGCTGAGAGATGGTGGACGTCCTGAAAAATCTCAAACACCCTGGAGCTAAAGGTACAAGCCGAACAAACCGCAGCCCTGAGAAACGACATCTTTCTTGGGACAGCGGGCCACTGGCTTCCTTCATGCATCCGCTGTGGTAATGAGAGACAAACATCTTCCTTCTGATGAGAGGACCACGTAACAGTGCCAGCTAAGTTTGTTTAGATAATTTAATTCATGAATCTGAGATAAACTTACCTAAATTTTAAAGTTAAGAGCTAGACCATAGTCCAAATTGAATCAAATCTCCTTCTCAAAGTCCTCAGATTTATGCCATTTACTTTCTAAAATAATATTATTGGTCCATATTCATATTCAATATTTGCCATAATTTTCATGTCATAATTCAAACTGAAAATAAACATTATAGAACTGTATTTAAATTACGGATTCTTTGCGTTTTCTTCTAGGGACAGGAATTAAGTTTGCTACAAGAACTCGTGGCTTACATATGTTTGAGGTGAGGCCGGTCCAGAGTAAACCCTGTTAAAGGGCAGGAGTTTGACCAGACCAGAAGTCCAATATCCTGTACATGTATTCCCCTACAATCCTAATCTGGTTCAAACCTGAAGCCATGGTCCAGCAGGAACTGAAAGTAAGTGGCACAAAAACTGGACAATTTACATGTTCGAAAAGTCAAAAAATTTGTTTCTGCATCAAATACAGAAGAGCAGTAATCACGGTAATTATATATTTATAACAACAATCCCAGATCACATTTCTCGAGGATCATTTCCACCAGAAAAGCCAACAACATCTGTGTTAAAATAAGTTATGAACAATTGTGTCAGGATATAATTTAAATATTTTACAGACAAACACTTCTAAGAATTTAATGACTATTACAGCGTAAAAACTGGAACAAGTTCTGTGGCAGCGTAACACTGTGATGCAACCTGAAGAGGAGTAATGAGGGAGGCTACAGGAACGATTCAGATAAAAAAAAAATTACAAAAATTAATCAAGAAAAGAAAGAAAGGCTACAGAGTCAAACGTTTACATGAAGCAACGAAGAAGGTGACTGTCAGTGGAAACTAGGAGTGAACAGGTTCAATAATAGTTTTTTGTTTTCAAACCGAGTACAAGTACTCAGTCTGAAAAAATGTTTGAAAAATATGAAATTAAATCAAAAAGTATCCAGTCTGGGCAGAAAGTACCCATACTTGCAGATAGAGCAGTTAATGAGTTAAAACTTAAATATAATACGACTTTAAAAACACTTATTTTTGTATTAAGAACACATCAGTCTGCTGTCTTAACATCACCTGTTTATATGAAAATATCCCTGAACTACAAACAGGTTTGATTTTTGTCCTCGGTTACTTGCAAAGTGGAAGAGGAAACGACATCAAGCATAAAATAGTATTTGTCCCAAGTATCAGAGCGTTTTTACGAGTACTTGAGGCTGGTATTAGTATTGATCCTGGTATCGGTATCGAGACACCATTAGTGGAAACAATTATAGATTTAAATATTATACCATTATTTATGGAACATCAATTGTATTTTTTTCTTCTCGCCACTGTGTAGAACAAAAACAGCATACCACATACCATTCTGATTGACAACTTAAATACAAAAACATTCACCATCCATGTTCGGTGTGATCTAACCAGGAAGCAGCGCATTTAATACTTACAAGGAAGAGTTGTCTTTGTTTTTTCTTGTATGTGGCAAAACAGTTGGGTTTACTTCTACAGTTCTAAGGCGTGTGTCACAAAACTGAATGTGCTGACGAGAAAATATCTGCAAACCTTAACACACCACAAAGAACGGACATTCAAGCTTGAAAAAAGATCAGGACTGGGCTTTGTCTGCCTCAGCCTTAACAACAGACCAGATGAAGAGAACGAGCCTGTTCAAACCTGAGATTTAAATCAGTCTTTAGTGATTACAAAAAGAACAGGCCAATGTCCCCTGTCGCTGAGGGATTTGAATGTTGAATGTTTGTGGTTTTGGAGGGGAATGTTTTGTTGGACTGAAATTGAACAGGAAATGAAGGTTTTATTTATTATTCTTGTCTGAGGCTATAAATCAGTCAGATTTACAGAAGCAGTAACATTTGGTGTGTTGCTGAACGTTATCTCTAACTTACAAAATATCTGTTTCTAAACCTTTGCCATTAGAGTCCACTAAGACTGGTCTCAGGTCTCTCTTGTAAATGAGTCCTCGAGGCTCAATGGGATTAACCTGTCTGAATAAAGGTTGAATGGAAAAAAAAAAGACTGTTAGCAAAATAACTCATGAACCACTGGACAATTTCTTTTTTCTTGTCCGATGCAGCACAGAGTGATGGATCCTGGTGACTGGATGGAACCATTTTATCCACCACCAGGTGCAATGATGGAGCCAGGGGGTGACCACCATATTCTTTGGCCACACAAATAAATTGAGAAAACAATGCTTTTAAGCAATATAAAAACTGGAGAATACATTTTCCTCCAATGAAATGGGTGATAAGTTTATAACGTTTTTTTCTTTAGAATTTTCTATATTTCTACATAAATATGACCTAAAACATCATCAGATTTTCACACAAGTCCTAAAAGTAGATAAAGAGAACCCAGTTAAACAAATGAGACAAAATTTTTATACTTGATCATTTATTTATTGAGGAAAATGATCCACATGAGTGGTAAAAGTATGCAAACCTCTAGGATTATCAGTTAATTTGAAGGTGAAATTAGAGTCAGGTGTTTTCAATCAATGGGATGATTATCAGCTGTGAGTGGGCACCTGTTTGATTTAAAGAACAGAATATATCAAAGTCTGCTCTTCACAACAAGTTTGTAGACGTGGATCATGGCACGAACGAATGAGATTTCTGAAGACCTCAGAAAAACAGTTGTTGATGCTCATCAGGCTAGAAACGGTTATAAAACCATCTGTAAAGGGTTTGGTCTCCACCAATCCACAGACAGACAGATTGTGTACAAATGGAGGAAATTCAAGTCCACTGTTACCCTCCCCAGGAGTGGTGGACCAACAAAGATCACTCCAAGAGCAATGCATGGAATAGTCAGCGAGGTCACAAAGGACCCAGAGTAACTTCTAATCAACTGAAGGTCTTGCTCACATTGACTGATGTTAATGTTCTTGAGTCCACCATCAGGAGAACTCTGAACAACAATGATGTGCACGGCAGGGTTGCAAGGAGGATGTCACTGCTCTCCAAAAAGAACATTGCTGCTCCTCTGCAGTTTGTTAAAGATCATGTGGACAAACCAGAAGACTGTTGGAAGAATATTTTGTGGATGGATGAGACCAAAACAGAATTTTTTGGTTTAAATGAAAAGTGTTATGTTTGGAGAAAGGAAAACTGCATTCCTGCATAAGAACCTTTACCCATCTGTGAAACGTGGTGGTGGTAGTATCATGGTTTGAGCCTGTTTTGCTGCATCTAGTCCAGGACGGCTTGCCAGTAAGATAATGGATGGATGTTCATAATATGCCCAAATGGAAGGAGGATATTTCCAATTCCTCCTCTCAGTGACGGGACAATTACATCATGCTCATCACATCCCAACTGTAGGAGACCAGCAGACAGTCATATCTTTATACCTGCACATGTGTAGATCCCTGTCAGGCACATCTAATTTTGTCAACTTTCAAGCATGACTGTTCCCTGAGATCTCCTGCTTTAATATTTCATCCAAAAATTAAAGCAATGTTAATTTATGACCTTCAGTTTGTCCACAATTAAAATTAAACTTCAACATGCTGTTTGAGCATTTAATCCAAACAGAGCAAACACCAAATCTCTTCTCCATATAAAGGTTTCACCTTCAGTTTGAAAGTTAACCCATCTTGGTGTTTATGAGGCACGGGAACGTGCAGAAGGACCAGGACTCAGGACTTGGTCTGGATCTGTCTGTGGAGGGCCTCTGCCTGGGCTTTCAGGTTCTGAAACTCCATCTGGATGAAATCAGTCAGCATCTTCCTCATTTCCATCTATGTGCAAATGTTAGAGAAATACAGTGAAAATAATGTATTTGTGACAAAATAATTATGCAACAATATTGTTAAAGTGTTTTGTTTTGTAAAATTTAAACAAAATAGTGAAGGTCTGTTCCATGTTTTAAAAGATAAAGGATGATGATTAAAGGCTTCTTGGTTTCAGGGCAGAAAGAAAGAATGTTCTCAGCCATGAAAATAAAAACATCTATAACCTTTGACCCCAAATTCCCTGACAGTAACATCGACAGCAAATCTTTATGGAAGAAATCTGAAGTCCTCAAAGAAAACGTAAGAATCAACAAAATTGTCTAGAAAGATCTATTGTAACCCAAAACAAGCTGAAGAGTCTCCTCAAATCTTCTCTGCCCATGAACCATATGTTTGTGTAAACAGAGAGTGCTGTGTAAGAAGACTGCAGCTGGATTCAACAACACCCCCTGATCTATGTTATATATATATACACATATATATATATATATATGTGTATATATATATATATATATATATATATATAT
>NC_056508.1:25096752-25106025 GCF_014905685.2 Nematolebias whitei | reverse complement strand
TATATATATATATATATAATTGTAGCACAGAAGCCCTACAATGTTAAGTTAACATTGTTGGATCTTAGACCTGTATTACTGAGCATGGACTTTGGTGTAGCACAGAAGGTCATTTGCAAAGTATGAATTAACTTCAAATATATATATTTTATTTTGCCAGACTGACAGATTTCTCCCTTAAAATGTTTACGGTATTTAATTTACCAGTAATAGGATCATATTTACAGGATTTCAGCTCATTGAATTTTATTTATTTTTCATACTTGATCATTTTTCACAGTATAGTAAGAACTCAGTATGTTTCTAAATATAAGTCAAGTTTAGCTCATCCAAACAGACAAAACATAATAATTCTATAATATCACGTAGAATTGAATTTAGCAGATATTATGATAAACTACAAACAGCTGAAACTGACTCTCACAAAGACAATTCTGAGTTTAGAGGAAATTTAAATGAACGTTAAACAGACGCACATCACTGCTATAATCTGGAGTATATAAATATTTTTCTTTTAGCCTTAATAAAAAAAACAAAAACAAAAAACAAAAAAAAAAACAAAAGCAGCAGAAACAGCTTCTCTCACTGTGAGAGGAAATCTGCAGGCTGCGTGCTCCTGCAGCTGTGCACGTGTCTGTCTGCCTTTATCTTGAACCCGGTCACGTGCGCAGGTTGTGCATGTCTGTACAACGATGATGACACTCCGAACATTAACGGTAAATACAAAGTTAGATTTAAAAAAGTCCCGGGAGGTGGGGGCACAGTGTGGGAGTTGGGGGTGGGGGTGATGGTGTTTCAGTTCTGGTATCTCCGCCTGCTGCAGTGAATTGGTCACGTGTGAACACATTTAACACGTAGACATTTAATAATTTATTACATGTCATCACCTTCATGAAGGGGCGGGTGGTTCTGTTAGGGTAGCGGGGTGTCCTACTTGACTTGCTGCAGGTGAGCTTTCACCTGCAGTCTCTCTCTGCTGCTCACACTCGGACTCACCGTGAACCAGACAGCAGGACCCGCCCTGCTCTGATTGGGCCAAACTGTGGCTCTGGTTCTTTATTCGTTGAAAGTTACACCAGTATCCTTGTTAGACTGGATGGCTTTAACAAGACCATAACAGAACACACATTTTTCCCCTCCTAATTTTTACAGATGATGGAAATCTATTGCGGTGATTGATAACTTTAATCCATGCAGCTGCACGGCTCAGAGCAGAAAACATGTGACTGAATACAACTCACCATCGCATCTTGTTGTAGTTCCACAACTGTCTGAGCTTCAGCACACCTAACACACACAAAAGCTTTCAGTCTTCTTACTGCAGAGTAAATAACCAGGATTACTGAGTTGGGTTCTTACCCCAGATGTGTGGGTCGTCCATGCAGGATTGGTGATTGGACAAAGTGATGAGGGGCGTGTCGGAGGACCTGTGGTCAACCAGATCCAACAAGACTTCATGGTTGTGGACCGTCAGGTAATTCATGTACTCTGAACAGAGATATGGAGAAAAACAGAGGGGGCTGAAAAATGACAACACACATTTACACAAGCAGTACCCTGATGTCCTCCGTCTCTGAAGGATTTGAATAGTACATGTTTGTAGATTTCCAGATGAGCGTTTTTCACGTAGAATGGAATTTAGCAGATATTTATGACAAACTACAAACAGCTGAAACTGACTCTCACAAAGAGAATTCTGAGTTTGGGGGAAATTTAAATGAATGTTAAACAGATGCACATTGCTGCTATAATCTGGAGTATGTATATTTGTCTTTTAGCCTTAATTAAAAAATAAATAAATCTGCAAGCTGCGCGCTCCTGAGGCGGTGCACGTCTCTGTCTGTCTCTATCTCGAACATGGTCACATGCGCAGGTTGTGCATGTCTGTATAATGATGATGACATTACGAACATTAATGGTACATACAAAGTTAAATTTAAAAAAGTCCCAAGAGGTGGGGGCGCGGTGTGGGAGGAGGGGATGAGGGTGATGGTGTTTCAGTTCTGTAGGTTTCCAGATGAGCGTTTTTTTTCTGGACTGGAATTGAACAGGGAATGCAAATAAACCTTAATGATGTTGGTGCAAGATATTCAAGTGAGGAGGAGTTACACTGTGGAGAAGAACAGAGGCAGCTCAGAGTAACTGATCCTGGTGAGTGGAGGGAGTCATTTTATCCACCACCCAGGTGCAATGGTGGAGCCAGGGGATGGCCAATGGTGGCCCTGACCACCAGGGCTTAATTTGTAAACTGACTAAGTCAGACTCAAATTGACTGAGTAAGGATAATATTTGGAGAGGAGGAGGAGAGAAGGACTCTGCGCAGAACCTCGTGTGCGTAAGACAATCTGTCCCTCCGTCCTCACCCCCCCCCCCCCCCCCCCCCACCACCTAGAGGCTCCTCTCCTGCTCCTCGAAGGAGCGTGTAGCTGGTTCGCCGCATGTGCTGCGGCTGGAACATTCACTCCACAGACTGGGTCCACCGGACTAAGGGCAATGTCTCCTCTTGTTGCATTTTTAATAAATAACCAAAATAAAAATGTGCGATGACTTTGGACTTTTAGGGGCGGAGCTGCCGGATCCGAACAAAGAGTTGCCGGAACAGAACGGGTCAAAATGAGAGAGTTCCCGGCTCTTGTTCCAGCAGGATCCGGCTCAAATTAACCACTGTTGACCACTATAGATTAATCATCAACCACTCCAATCATTTGAGAAACTATCATTTTAAGTAATATAAAAACAAGAAAGCATAGTTGCCTCAACTGATAGGGATGTCTGGTTTACATATATAGCTGGGGGTGCCATCTTGGATTTTGACACAGCACCCCAATTTTCAAAAGGAACCTTTCTTACACCTATATGTAGCCACACACCAAAATGAAAGTTGGTATGTTGCTTATTTTTCAAAGTTATCTCACAACATTCAAGGACAAATGAAGAAAATTTCCAATTCCCCTCTTTGCTCTATGTCAGGCAACAAAAATATCAACAAAGCAATGGTTCCTTTTTAATCTAAAATGTGAAAGCTTTTTTGTTTTTGTAGCTTGGTGCACTGACATTGTGTGAAAGTTTTCTTTGAAATGTCAACTTACTGGTCCAGAAGTAGGAATATGAGCCCACCATGCCCATGACCAAGGAGCTGGAGATCCTCCATGCCAGAGCAGGGCATTGTGGAAATGGCCATTTGACCTCCAGGGGCATCTTAGCTTTCTAAAGGGGCTCCATCCATGAGTGAAATGAACACAATGCCAGAGGACCACCAGTCACACCCCACTCATTCAGTAACCCTGTAAAAAAACAACACAAAAAAACTGTTACAAGTTTCAAGCAAACCACCTGTGTGGGTTTAAATAAGATAAACTACATCCAAAGGCAATACTTCCTATATATTACTATTGGCTGGTACTCTAATTATCTCTCAGATAGGAGGCAATGTGTTCAACATAACAGTACTTCTTCCAGTTATCTATCTGTTAACAACGGTGTACCACAAAGTTCAGTTTTAAGACCCACCCTCTTCACAATCTATCTTAGCACACCATGATAGACAGCATCCAACATCTGCAGGGTGCTTGCAGGAGCATTCATGTAAATAATATCATTGTAGTCACTGGAGGGAAGGAAAGTCGCAGGTCAGATCACCCCTGATGCAACCTTACATTTCTACGCTGACAACACAGTTGTTTTTTTGATGCTTCAAATCGTGCCCGGTCTAGGAAACGGCGTGAGAGATCTTTTTTTAATACCGTCTCTCCTCATGTTTTCTTCCATTTTCTCATCTAAGTAAAATATTGTTCTGAATAAGAAGGCCGTGCTTTTTATAGCAGCAGCTTCGTGCACGCTGCCCATCTTTCGGACGACTGTACGTACATGTTCTCGTTGTATCTTGGTGCAATGATAAAGTTTATTCTGATTCTGATTTATTGTCGAGCTAAAACAGTTGCTAAGGTTTTCCAACTTTTATAGTCTGCTTTTGACATCATCCAGTCAGATTTGTTCGGTCTCAAACTTGTGCTAAATGCTGAAAAAACCATAGGTGGGGTATTTTCAAACAGGACATTGGTCCCAGCAGTTCTTCCTTCTATTTTATCTTTGAATGGTGTCCCTATTACCAATGCAGACCAATGCAGGGACCAATGCAGGGACCAATGCAGACATGTTCTTGTTTTTAGTTTTCTATATTCACCTTAGAATCTAGCTGTTTTATGTTACTTTTCTTTTTTTAGCCATCCTCTTTGTTAAAAAAAAATAATCTGTATGCCTTTTTATAACTGTCTATTGTTGTCCACTGTTGTCATCATTCTTTGTTGAAATAAGGACTCGCTTGAAATGAGTCCTCGAGGCTCAATGGGATTTACCTGTCTAAATAAAGGTTGAATGAATTAAGTAAATTGAAAGTTAAACTGGGTTTCTTTTTTAGAAACAGATCCTGTCTAACTCTGAACACTAGGAAACACCTTGTATCTGTGACCTTCCTTCCCTCCATCGATTATGGTGACATTATTTACATGAACGCTCCTACAAGAACCCTGCAGATGTTGGATGCTGTCTATCATGGTGCACTAAGATTCATAACTGGCTGTGATTATCGTCCCCACCACTGCGCCCTGTATTCACTGGTTAACTGGACATCATTAACTTCACGCAGACTCTCTCACTGGTATATTTTCATCTTTAAATCACTTCTTGGTCTGCTGCCTTCATACATCTCCTCCTTCATGTCTCTGCATGAGTGCAGCGACATCGTGCGCTCTCAGGACATTATTACCTGCAGTGTTCCTTCAGTGAGGACTGAACTTGGCAAAAGGGCCTTCTCCTACTCTGCTCCTGTTTCCTGGAATATCTTACAAAATGATCTGAAGCTCTCGACCTTGACCTCTCTAAGTGGCTTTAAGAATCTGTTGGACTCCTGGCAGGGACCAATGCAGACATGTTCCTGTTTTTAGTTTTCTACACCGCCTTATAATCTAGCTGTTTTTTTTTTTTTTTTTTCTTTTTGCTACTTTTCCTTTTGACTGTCCTTTTGGTTGCTACTTTGTTTTGATTTGTTAAAAAAATAAAATTAAATAAAAAATAAATTTTGTATGCTTCTTTTGTGACAGTCTATTGTTGTCACTGTTGTCATCACTCGTTGTTAAAATCAGGTCTCTCTTGTAAATGAATCCCCGAGGCTCAATGGGATTAACCTGTCTAAATAAAGGGTGAATTAATTTTCATCTTTGAATCACTTCTTGGTCTGCTGCCTTCATACATCTCCTCCTACATGTCTCTGCGTGAGTGCAGCTACAGCGTGCGCTCTCAGGACATTATTACCTGCAGTGTTCCCTCAGTGCAAACTGAACCGGGTAAAAGGGCCTTCTCCTACTCTGCTCCTGGAATATCTTATTACAAAAAGATCTGAAGCTCTCGACCTTGACCTCTCTAAGGGATTTCAAACATCTGCTTAGTTCATGGAAAAAACATCTATGTTCTTGTTTAAAACAGGTCTCTCTTGTAAATGAGTCCTCGTGGCTCAATGAGACTAACTTGTATAAATAAAGGTTGAATGACGTGTTCGCATTTTTATCTTGTATTTATTTCAAAACCTTACAACTCATTTGCCTGAAATTTGATAACATACTGGGAATGAGTGGTGTGGAAAAGAGTTACAAAAAAGTCGTGAAAATGTTATCTGTACGAACTTCATTTATCTAAAAACTACTAAGACCTCAGCCGTAAAGTTTAGTGTAACCGCGCACTGCAGATTTGAAACGCGAGCAAGGTTCAAGACATGTTCATTCACTTTGTACCGGCAGGAAAACACACTACAGTAAATCACTTTTATAACAGATTCTCCAAGGTTTGACATCAAGAGTACACACTAACATGTTTCTACTAGTGGATAGATCATCTGTGTATCATTCAGCCCCACACTTTAAATACATCCGAATCATTTTCTGTTTGTTGAACTCTGACCCACACTGACTCGACTTCGTCCGATTATCGAAAGCATTATTTGGATTTTAGAAACGCATGCAAGTGTTGTTTTTTGTGTTAAAATACTTACATTGTGTAATAACAATGTTGAAAATGATCATTTAAATCTTCTTCCTCTTCTTTTATTCCTCCTCCTTCTATTTCTTCTTCTTCTTCTTCGTCGTCGTCTTCCAATAAAGGCGGATTGCAAACAACTTTCAGGTGCATGCCGCCACCTGGTGAGCATGATGTGTAACCTCACATCCTCCACTTTCTAAATTGTTTTTAATTTTTATGTTATATACTGTAAACATATAAAGGACGTTTTTCTAATAAGACTTAAATCCTCCTTGTCCACTTCTGTTCCTAAGATCCCTTTTAAGCTCTCTGCCTCTCTAACTTTTTCTTTCAATTTCTCTGTTTTCTCTATATATTTAACACACTTCATCAGTATATCTTCCACACTTTCTGTTTCCCCACATTCCTCACAGTTTATGTTATTCCCATCCCACATTATATACAATGAATCATTTAGATAAGTATGATCTACTCTCAGTCTTATCGCGATCTTTATGTTGAAAGGCGACGGTGCAATACTGCCATCATCTGGTAATAGTGTGTATCGATACAGCCCTTTTAAAAACAAAACAAAAAACAAATTAAATACATTACATTATTTTCACCAATCAAATTACTGCAAGAAAAAAAATATAATACGTCGTCCGTTTCTTAAAAGCCTATTGGGTCTTTCGTGATTGCATGCACTGTAGACATTTTTACTTGAGGGCGCTGTTGGGAGAGCGGACGGAGAAGCGAAGTTACGAGTACGCATGTGCGAACTGCGAACGTACAGCTAACACTTCCGGGTCACAGGTTACGCGGGCTAAACATTATTGTTCTGGAAACGCCGGTGGAATCCAACGCATTTAAACAGGTAAAATATACATTGTTTTACACACCTAATTTATTTGCGTTAAAACAACCCGTGCTAAAATATCCTTTAAGATCAGAGGAGGGATTTTTCATGTATGCATATTTGAATTTGCTTTTTGAATGTTTTTTGAACGTGTTGCCACGGTTACGACTGTGGCATATTGTCACTTTAATTCACTTATAGTCACAACATAAGTAATCTCAGGGCACTGAACAGTAGTGATGAGCAAATTAAGCTTTTGTGAAGCACTGAACCAGTTGGGCCAAATGTTTCAAAAATAGGTTAATTTGTTGAAGCTTCAGTTACAGTGACCTCTTGTGGCATTTTGCAATGCTGCTCCAATTAGGCCTTATGCTTTTGGTGGCACACACCGAAGAACTTCAGTGACTAGTGTTAAAAAAACTACTTTATGTTTACATGTTTTCAAATAAAGATTGATAAATGTGCATTGAAGCGATTTAATAAAAATGTTGCCATGGTATTGTGTTGTGGCAGAGTCTTTATCATTCTTAAAAATAACAATGAAATGACATTTCCAGCATCTCCATGTAGTGCCTAATAATCATAGAGGAGGTATTACCATGATGCTTCAGTTCAGTTGAACACAACAAACACTGCACCTGTAGAAATACACTAATGTAAATAAAAATTTAATTTGAGCCCATACTGATATATGATTATTCAAATCACATACATAATTTTACTGTATTTATATTAAATACATGGATTAAATGGATTAGATAATATCTTCACTGCTGAACATTACTATAACTTTTCTGACCTATTTAAATACCAAAACTACCTCATCATGAGCAGAACGAAGTGTTCCCACATGTTAAAACAACCTCTTTTCCTGGCTGGCTCCATAATTACTCAATTACAACTATAGCAAAAACACACCTACTCTCCAACACATTGCAAACATTTTAGAGCTGTTTTATAGTGTTGAACGCTCTCAATTCAAAACTGTCTCAACCTGTCACCTGTCAGAATCGAAACGAAGCGGTGCCAGGAAATCAGCTGGTGGGACCATGAACAAGTCGAGCGATTCATTCAGACAACACAACAGTTTGTGTTTCGGACGTCACATGTCATGTGACTTCTTCCGCACCAAAACAGGCTCCGAAACATTGCTCCGATGTAATTTTACTTCAGGGTTTGAAGCATGTTTTGAAGCTTTTGTTTCATACTACCATCACTACTGTACAGAAACATTCGTAGACTTCTGAGGATCAGTTATTTTTGTTTTCAGCTGCTCAAAAAAAGCAAGAAACTTAAATTGTTTGGGACATCTAATGAGTCCGAATATTTGTAAAGCTTCAGCTACATCCCTTGTCTTTTATTAGAAAAGGCTTTTCTAATAAAAGGCTAAACCAAATCAGTGTGTAAAGTTTTGACCACGGTGAAGTTAGTTTTAATTTGCTTGAATGTCCAACGTCCAATAAAAAACTAACTTCACCACCTTAAAGTTGCTGAAAACTTTTTCATGTTGACATTACAGAAATTGTGTTGGACTGGATTAGACTGAAAAGAGCAGTTCATTGTTAGCTTTCTGTCTTTTGCAGAACATCAACTTCATACACTTTTTGCATGTCACACAATGTGCATTATGTGCATACCCCCTCCCCCCCAACAATTCTGGGGGTAAATGTGGATATTAGCATTTTTTTTGATTATTTGATTGCACAGACAATATTTATTATTGTGAGATTTGTACCACTTTTGGATTTAAAAGCCCACATAATTTAAAACAATTGAAAATCATGTTATTTTTTGCAAAATTCTAGAACCTACATTGATCGAGGTAATATTTTTCATCATTTGGTAGTCCCCCTATGAGGGCCTCTAGACCTGCACGTGTACACTTTGAGTACAGGTATAGGTGATGGGAAATAGGATTAAATTGGATTTTGTAGTTTTTTGTGTTATTTCCTATTTCATGCTAAAATGAACAAAACTCAAACTATTGAACAAAGAATGTGCATATATATGCAAAAGAAAATGTGCAATTTGCATACAAAAAGACACAATTCAAAAAGAGCATTGCAAATAAAAGACCGGGATGGGTGCAACCAAATAAAAAAAGTTTTGATGTGGGGTTTTTTTCGAGGTGTTTTTTTTTTCTTTTTTTTTCCAGTCTTTTTGATGGTGGACAGAGAATTTTTTTCTTCTTTTGTTTTTCAAGAAGAAAATTGTATATGCATGTGTTATGTTTGTTGGTGTCAATTTTTGTACATGTTTTGTAAAATTTTTAGTTCAATAAAGTATATAAAAAATTTAAACAAGACGTGCCGGTTTGTTTCCGGTTTGTACTCGCATGAATTTCAGTGTTTTCTGTCCCACTCTTGTGTTTAACTGTTTCACTCTTGTGTTTAACTGTTTCACTC
>NC_056508.1:25075231-25096742 GCF_014905685.2 Nematolebias whitei | reverse complement strand
TAACTGTGTCACTCTTGTGTTTAACTGTGTCACTCGAGTTTAACTGTGTCACTCTTGTGTTTAACTGTGCCACTCTTGTGTTTAACTGTCTCGAGTTTAACTGTGTCACTCTTGTGTTTAACTGTGTCACTCGTGTTTAACTGTGTCACTCTTGTGTTTAACTGTGCCACTCTTGTGTTTAACTGTCCCTCGAGTTTAACTGTGTCACTCTTGTGTTTAACTGTGTCACTCGAGTTTAACTGTTTCATTCTTGTGTTTAACTGTGTCACTCTTGTGTTTAACTGTGTCACTCTTGTGTTTAACTGTCTCACTCTTGTGTTTAACTGTCTCACTCTTGTGTTTAACCGTCTCACTCTTGTGTTTAACTGTCTCACTCTTGTGTTTAACTGTCTCACTCTTGTGTTTAACTGTCTCACTCTTGTGTTTAACTGTCTTACTCTTGTGTTTAACTGTCTCACTCTTGTAACTCTTGCAGCGGGTGTGTTGCTGCCATGGCACAAAGAAAACGTTTGTCCAACACACAGAGTTCCTCTCAGAATAAAGTAAGTTCGTAATACGAGTGTTTCTTTTTCTCTACATTTTTTTAGTTCTCTTAATTTCTGTTAGCAAATTATCTCAATCAGTCCGACCTGTTGTATTACAGCAGGTTTTAATCGCGGTGTGTTTGTGTTGCCTCAGTCCAGCTGTGCAGCGTCTCAGGATGAGGGTGAAGATTATTCCTTCACTCAGCCCAGCTCAACTCAGGTTCAGAGGGGTCTGGAGAAACTCACCACTGCTCAAGTGGACCAAAAGGTCACACTCAAAACATAACTAATTTTTTTTAATCAATGCTCCTTAGCTTTTGTACAAGAAGTACTTGTAATTTTCAAAAAGTGAAACTTCATTTTATTAAAGCTTTTGTTCTGCTGCTACAGACAGCTGAGGTGGTGCAGTACTTCTTGATGAAGGACCAAAAAAAGATCCCAGTACGCCGTGCAGGTACAGTATCCTAATGTTTAAATTTACTGTGAAACCTGCAGTATTTATATTTATTTACTCTTGATTTATTTGTTTGTTATTTTAAGTATGTCATAAAAAAAGTTTCACACATTTACAGCGTAGCATTCAGTGCATTGAACGATAGAAATAAGAAGTGTACATATATCTAAAAAAAATTAAATCTGGTCCTCTGGACATTAAAAAAAAATGTAGAAACGTTTCGTCTTTCATCCGAGAGACTTCCTCAGTCTGAGGAGCTGTATTCAACTCAGTCTCTTAAATAGCACCTTCTCAGAGTGGATCAACCAGTTTTGCTGCTGACAACCAAAACCAGCTGATCACATGCTCAAGAAGGACCATCAGCCTAACAATGGATCATTAGCACCTGATGGCTGTTTACTGTTCACAGAGGGCTGAGTGATACTAGCAATCACAGCATTGTAAGAGGGGGACAGTTGAACCCGGAGGCCTCCACCCCTGTTTAACGATGGACGATTTCTTTTCACAAAGATGGCCTCCTTTACTCCTCTCTCAAACCATCGTTCCTCTCTATCCAGGATGTGAACATCTTCATCCCTGAAAGAGTGACCGCTGGCCTGGAGATGAGTGTAGACCGCAGAGTCCTGGCCTGATGATGTTGATCTTCTGTGCTGGTCCATCCTTTTGGCCAGTGGCTGTTTAGTTTCCCCGATATAAGACTGATCACAGCCCTCCTGACACTGAACAGCATACACAACATTACTCTGTTTGTGCCGGGGGACTGGATCTTTGGGATGAACCAGTCTTTGCCGTAATGTATTTTGGGGTTTAAAAGCCACTGGGACGTTATGTTTAGAAAATAAACGTCTCAGTTTCTCTGATACTCCCTCAACATATGGAATGACCACTGGTCTGGGTTCCTCCTTTTCACCTGTTGGCTGACTGGAGTTCTGTTTGGGTTTTTTTTTTCTTTTTTTTTTTTTTTTTTTCTTCATTTAACCTTTATTTATCCAGGTTAGTCTCATTGAGCCACGAGAACTCATTTGCAAGAGAGACCTGTTTTAGGGAGCACATGGTGGGGGTTAAGGGCCTTGCTCATGGGCCCAGAGTGGGGCGAATGAGGGTGGGGGCAAGTGTGGGTGTTTCACCTACCCCACCCACAATTTTGATGTTGTCGGGGCTGGGGCGTGAACCGGCGATCTTCGGATCACAAGCCCACCTCTCTAACCTCTGCGCCACCACTCCCCTTTTTTTCTTCTCTGCTTTCAGGAAGGCCCAGTTAGGATATCCACATTGCTCTAGAGCCTGTCTTGTGTGGGATTTCTCCTTCTGCCTGGCTCCTGAGCTAGTGGGGACACTGTCTGCTCTGTGGTACAGAGTCCTGATGACTCCTAACTTGTGCTCCAAAGGGTGATGGGAGTCAAACCATCCAGAGGACCTGACTCAGTCATGTTAGATTTATCTACCTGGAATATTGAAGATTATTATACTTTCAACATTCAGAAATTTTCAATGTTGTCTAAGTGAACAAATCAGACAATATTATATACAAGCCTGATTTATCAAACAAGAACCAAACTAAAGTTCAGATGTCTTTCATTCTGGACCTTTACTTTTGGATTGTATCTTTAGGCAGAGCTTGATGAATATTAAATGTGGAATTTTTCTATAAATAAAGCCAGCAAACCTTCAAGAAGACAATGACCTCACAGTGACTTGCTTGTCCTTCTGACAGGGTGAAGCTCCACAATGATTCAAGGCAAAGACAAATGTAGCTTTAAAATGGTCTATTATTCATTCATTCAATCTTCAATGAGGGCCTAGTCCATATGTGTACACTGTTTCCCTTCAGGCTTCAAATAGCAGAACTCTGTATGGGTTGAGTAATAATACAGGGTCCCCAGCAACTCTGGACAAACAGAAATCTTCTATCTCTTAATTCTTAGAGCCATTTAAATCTTTATTTCTTGTCTAACTTTAAAAGTAAAAATCTAACCGTTCAGTATATTTTTGCTTTTCCAATTTTTTCCCCCTAACAATCAATACAGGAACCATTACCTTATATCCAGGTACATGTTAACAAATTCAGAGGGAATATTTCAACAGTCCTGACTCCCAAGGTTAATTTAACCACTTTTCAGATCTTCAGTTTAGGTCACAAGGAAGCATGAGATTTTCACAGGGTCGTTATGAATCAGACACATGTGATTATTAATCAGGCGCCTGTTCGTCCGTCTCCTTCCTCGGTCCATGTCATTTTCTCTCCTGTAAGGGAGCAAAGCAGACTGGGACTTTATCTGATTCACAGCCAAACAAATGTTTGTTTTCTTTAAAGACTATTTCTTGCACTACAGACCTTAAGCATGTGACCTTCAGCCATTTCAGTTTTTTTTTATCAGTCATTCTACTCATAAGACTTAACAAAAAACCCAAAACAAAAACAGAGTTCACACACTTTTATATCCTTACCAGTTCTGCAGAGTTCACAGAACAGAGTTGTCTTTGGTGCATGCTGCAGCCAAGTGCAAGTTGTTTATTTGTCATATGCAAGGTTTAACAGTACTGTAATTTCTGCCGTACACGTCACTCCACCATATAGGTTACATCAGTCCATATTTGTCTAATAAAGTGGAAAAATCCATAAATATGTCACTTCGCCGTATACGTCGCATCTATTATGCATCATCGCAGACGCGTCGCACTTGTTACGCGTCAACGCCGACAACCCGGAAATGTGGACCAGTGTTGTGCCAAAAACCGATGGGCTGCCAAATGGCGGCCGCGGGAGCGTGCACAGGAGGACTTTAACAAGTTTTTAACAAGATTAACACTTAAAAACAATTATTTGTTTGCTCAAAATTATATTAAATGTGTGTATCAATCTAGCGTGCGCTTAATAAATGTACTTTGAGGGTCAAATCAGCTCATGTGCTGATGTGTTTCACTATATAAAAAATAAAATTTTCTTTGAACTGAGAAAGAGCCACAGTTATTTTGGTTTTACAGTTCCTGGAACCAAAGCATCTGTCCAATGGTACGCAGTGGTATACAAAATACTCAGAGAAGTACATGATTCTGGTCTCCAACAGTATTTGAAAGTATTTCTTTCATGAGTAAAGACAAATTTCTACTGTAGTAAGTCAATGCTCTTGTTTTTGTCTTTGTAGATCTTGTAAAATATGTGGTGAAGGACTACAGAACCATCTACCCTGAGATCATAAAGAGGGCAGCACAAACGTTCGAGCAGGTTGGAAACGATCGGTGGCTGTACTTAAACCAATCACGTTATAGCACATCTATAGTTCTCTTTTTTTAAACCAGGTGTTTGGCTTGAAACTGGTTGAAATTGATCCCAAACTTCACATATACATACTGGTGAATAATTTGGAAGTGGCTACATCAAGAGCTTCACCAGTCAAGTGAGTACTGTCATTCATCCTCATGTAGTATTTTTTTGTCTCCTGTCACTGAGCAAAGAGGAGGAACTGGAAATATCCTGCATTTGTGCATGTTGTGAGCATAACTAGAAAAATAAACAACATGTCAATTTCCAGGATGATGTGTGGCTGCATCTACGTGTAACAAAGGTTACTATCAAAAATTGGGCTACCATGTCAAAATCAATTGACTGGGGTGACCAAAGATTAATCTATGGTGGCCAAGTCCACCATTGTCCACCTCCTGGATCCACCTGCTGGTGGAGGATAACATGTCTCCCTCCCCTTGCCAGGATCTGTCACTCAGACAAGAAAAAGAAAGAAAAACATCTGTCCCACACTGTAACTCTTATCCACTTGAATATCTTTCATCAAAAACATTAAGGTTTACTTGCGTTCTCTGTTCAGTTTCAGTCCAGAAAAACGCTCATCTCCAAAACCAGTCACTATGAGATGGTGCACACTGGAGTTCCACTTGTTTTTATCTGATTATAATTTTAAAAAAAAGAAAAACCATAATTGTTTACATGAGTTGAATTTGTTTTTAAACTTGTTTGTATTAATAAGTTATTTACTTGTGTAGATGCCCTGTCAATCCAAAGATGAGTCTCCTGTTTGTGGTCTTGAGTGTCATTTTCATGAAAGGAGGAATTGTTAAAGAAAGTGAGTGAGCTTCTTTTTTCAGTCACGACTTTATTCCATTCAGCGTGTTCATCCAGCACAGCGAGGTGTGTGATAAAACGGTTTGTTGCAATTTTCTAGATCTCATCTGGAATACTCTGAGGAAACTCCGTGTTGATTCTGGGTAGAGCAAGTTTAAATATATATCTTTTGTGTAGGTTTTGTTTGTAGATAAATTGCTACAATTATAAATGTACATGTTTCTTTTCTTTGTGTTTGTTATGTGTGCAAAATGTTTTTTCAGGCAAAAGCATGAAGAGTTTGGTGACGTGAAAAAAGTTGTCACTGATGAGTTTGTGCGTCAAAAGTAAGAATTAACTCTATTTGCCACTTAAACGTTTTACGGTAACCACGTTCACATTCACATTTGTATTTAATGTTTGGTTTTCTGAATGAGCTTGAATGATCTGATTTAGGACATATAGGTGATTCCCCTGCTGTTATCGGGGGGGGGGGGGGTAGTTTACTTGTATTACCTGTTCAATTCCAGTCTAGAAAAACATTAATCTTTAAAAACACAAATATTCACTATTCCAATCCCATCGACATTGTCGTACTATTTGTTAATTCATTATATGCTACTATTTTTATGGGGGCGTGGGCATCCCATTCCGGGGGGGGGGGGGGGGCAGGCCCTATTGAACAATAGTACAGAAAACACAGGCTTCTTCCCCATTCTGTGTTCTCATTTCTTTAAGGATGACATGCTGATGAAATAAAATTCAGATTTTTTTTATCACCACATTCACACACAAAAAAAAAATTCTGCATTTGTGTTATTTTCTAGTATTTAATTTGTTTTCAAGTATCATCTCCCTGTTTTTGAGCCCTTGGTGTCTGAGCTGTATGATCAGAATTTGATCAGATCTGTTTAAGGAAGTTTTTCACACTTGGTCCATTAGTTGTTGTCCTGATATACATGTCGCTCTCGTCAGGCTTCATTTACATGATGTGTGCTGCAGCCACTTGTAGAAAAGAAAAACCTTGACCCAACTATAGACTCTTAGTCTCTTAAACTATAAACCTATTTCTAAACTGTTTTTTTTCTGTTTAAAAAAATTTTTTTTGATTTATTTTTTATTTGTAATCCACCTGAAGAGATTTTTAACTGTCAACAGCATTGATGAAAAATACAAGTCAGGCATTAAATCAGGCCACATCACAGAGACAGCCCTTTAAAGAGTTTTCAATGATCTACTTTTAACTGTTGATTCAGGAAGTTCTGCTGCTTTTGATGCTGCGGATCACAACATGTTGTCACAGCTTGGCAGGTGGTCGGTATCAAAGGCACAGTTTTATCCTGGTTTAGATCCTACCTGACTGACAGGAGTTTTTCTGTTCATTTTCTTCATCTGTGACTCCTCTGATTTGTGGGGTCCCTTAAGGGTCTATTTTAGGTCCACTGCTTTTTTAATTTTTACTTGTTCAGTTCAATTCAGTTTATTTATGTAGCGCCAAATCACAACAGAAGTTGTCTCAGGGCACTGAACAGAAACATTCACATACATTATAAAAGCCAATTAGTAAAAGTTTTCTAAGGACGCCAGCAAATTTCACTGAATCTTTACTTTGTCACAGTCTCCCATCATGAGCAAGCCTGGTTGCATTTGGGGTCCATTTTTAGCAAATTTAACTTTACTTTTCATTGTCCTGATGCATGCTCAATAATCCAGGTAGATATCACAAGGTTGAGTCAGGTCCTCTGGACGGATTCTTCTTTGTTGAAACGTTTCACCTTATATTCAGAAGACTTCTTCAGTCTGAGGAGCTGCATCGAACTCAGTCTTAGTTCGAGTTCAAGTTCAAGAATATTTATTATCTCCAAGGGGCAACTTGTTTCACAGTCAGTAGTCACATAAAACATCCGTACTAGACAAGACATTGAGACATTAAAATAACAGAACAGAAATCATCACTGTTCGTTGAGAAGCCTGATCACCACAGGGATGAACGAGTTGTTCAGTCTGTTTGTTAAACATCTGGGCAACAACCTGAACTCACCATGGAGTGGTGATCAGGATCTGCCAGAATCAGCCTGACCTTGTTCACTGGCCTCACCTTGTGTAGGTCAGTGAGGTTCTGTAGGACTATACCAGCAGTTGAATTTGTTCCAGTTTTTACATGTCGAAAGTCCAAACCACCAGATGAAGGTGAAAGTTAAAAGAGACACAATAAAACATGAATAAAACATTTTCATAAAAGTAGAATCAACAATAAAACCACAGAGCTTCAGATAAAAATATATTCTCTGATGAGCCTTCTTACAAAGTGAGTTCACATGGGGGTCAAAGGTCAGTTTGTCATTGAGAACGGTTCCCAGATATTTATATTGATGCACCACCTCAACAGCTTCACTGTTAATGACCACAGGAGTGACAACTGAAGAGCCTTTTCTAAAATCAATGACCATCTCCTTTGTCGTAGAAACATATAACTTTAAAAAGGAAGACTCGCACCATTCTATGAAGTCCCTGACCACAGGCCATGGGTCTGGGTCATCACTGCTGAGAAGGGACAGGATGACAGAGTCATCAACAAACTTTAAATATGGAATATGGATTCTCACAGATATGTGATGCTGTGAGAACTGGCTTCAACAATTGTTTGTAGGGATGAGGCCGATCCGTTATCCGTATCGGGTTCCAATACCAGCATAATTTACGTATCAGATTTTTCCGATCCAACCTGCAGAGATTTCCGATCCATGATGCATGCCTGTGTCTGATGAAATGTCTCCACATGCGATTCCCTGCCGGCTGCTCTGCAAGTTGGCTTCAAACTATAGAATGGATTTCCTGAACGGAGGAGTGTGTCATGAAACCCAGAGTAATAAGACCCGCCTCACATTCAGGAAATCCATTTCATAGTTTACAGCCAGCTGAGGACTAAGCAGCACTGTGGCTAACGGCTAACCAACTTTTCATTGAAACATGTCCGCTGTGTGAAAGTATTTTACACTAGAAACACCACAAAGCAAGACAGCAACGTGCAATGTCTGCAGAGCCGCTGTACGAGAGGAGGAAGCTCCGTCGTGACCTACAATATAATGAACTTAATCAAACATAGCACCACATTAAACCACAGTAAAGTTAGTTTTACGTTGGACATTCGAGCTCCGTGGCTTCAGCAGTGTGTTCTTCTCATTCATTCCGAAGCAGGCAGTCTGATTTCGGTCAGCCATGCTCAATCTGCCCGTCCCAGGTAGAAAAATCTAAAAAAGTTCAGTTACCTTCTAATAGTGGATCAACCAGTTTGCTGGTGAAAACCAAAACTAGTTGTTCACATGCAAAAGGAGGACCATCAGCCTAAGAATTGATCGTTAGTGCCCCGATGGCCACTTGCTATTCACAGCGTGTTCAATAACAGCATTGTAATCGTGACATTTGAACATGAAATCCTCTGCACCTGTTGAACAATGAATGTTTTCTTCACAAAGATGGCTTCCTTTACGCCACTCTAGAACCAGCGTTCCTCTCTATCAAGGATGTGAACATCTTCATCCCTGAAAGAGTGACTGCTGGCCTGCAGATGAGTGTAGACCACAGATTTTATCTTCAAAAATGTTCTTGTTCTTCTTTCTTGTTTTAATTTTAATTAGACTATATTGTAAAGCACTTTGGTCATCTTATTGTTTTTATGTGCTATATAAATAAACTGACATCAGAAGGTCACAGGTCAAAGCATAATTTGTTGGTGTGTTCAGAGCCAGTGTCTCTCAGACCATAGATTCTGGTTTATACCACACCGCAGAGCAACTGAAAAGTGGAAGTAGCCACCCCCTCCCCCATGAGCAATGGGGTTGGCCCTCACACAATTTTCAAACAATAATCTGCTGTTGTGATGTTCCCTCACTAGAACTAGGCATGGTGGAACTTTGGTTATCATTTCGTTAGAGAAGATAGTTGTCGCTGTGATGTTGCTGACAAACTGTTTCCAAACTGAGCTTTTATATCAAGTCAAGTCACATTTATTTATATAGCACATTTAAAACAGTAACTGTTATCAAAGTGCTAACCAAAAAAGATCACAGCATCAAAAATTAATAACAACATATTACAGCAACATGAATAAAAGCATAAAAACTTTAAATATGAGAAACAATGAAATACTAAATCATATCACCCTGCGTTAAATGTCAGGGAGTAAAAGCAAAATGGATGAACACAGTCATCAACAACGAAATACCAAATGAGATCACACTGTTAAATGCCAATGAGTACAGATGTGTTTTGAGGAGAGATTTAAAAGCAGAGACTGAGGTGGCCTGTCGAATGTTGATGGGCAGATTATTCCAGAGTTTAGGGCCCATGACTGAAAACGCCCAATCTCCTCTGAGCTTCAAGCTGGTTTTTGGTACGGCCAAAAGCAGCTGGTCTGATGATCTCAAGGCCCGAGAAGGAGTATAAGGATGAAGGAGGTCGGAGAGGTATGAGGGTGCAAGGCCATTAACACACTTAAATGTCAGCAGGAGAATCTTAAAATCAACTCTTGACACGCACAGGAAGCCAGTGAAGGGAGGACAGAACCGGAGTAATGTGCTCAAACCTGCGTTATCTTTAGTAATATTCATGTTTCTTCCTTCCCATCCTGGTAAACTCTGGTCTGCCCGTCAGGTAGTCAGTGATCCAAGTCACTGACACAAACTTGTTTGATTGATGATTGTGTCATCTGTGCACCCCCCCCCCCCCCTCCCCATGCCTTTTCTTGCAGTTATGGAGTTGCATGCCTTCATAAAATAATTATTTAATAATTGATGCGTCGCTACATCTCAGTGTAAGAACAGTCACTATCAAAAATTGGGTTGTCATATCAAAACTCAAGATGACTACCACCACATATGTAAAATGGCCACCCCAATCGTTTGAGGAAACAGTTTTCTAGTTTTTATATTGTTTGAAAGTATAGATTCCTCAAATTATTTGGGTGGCTGAAGATAAATCTATTGGGATCTAAGGCCACCACTGGCCACCCCCTGGCTCCATCGTTGCACCTGGTTATGGATGAAATGTCTCCCTCCACTTGCCAGCATCCTTCACTCTGTGCTGCCTCGGGCAAGAAAAAACAGTTCTTCTACACAGTGTAACTCCTACTCAACTGAATATATTGCACCAAAAACATTAAGGTTTACTTGCATTCTCACAGTCCAGTTTACTTGCATACTTGCAGTCCACACAAACTCATCCAAAACTACAAACATTCCTTATTCAACTCCCTCAGAGACGGGACATCGGTGCACCACTTGTTTATATGAAGTGCCAGGACTTAAAACTTACTAGGACTATTCTGTGATGACTCAGGCTTCAACTTCCAGTTTTATCTGTGGAGTCTAGTAATTTTATGCCTGTCTGTGGTTCATACAACCAAATGTTTGCAGGTTAATGGAGTCTAGACCATTTCTGAAGACCACTTCATCTGGGGCCTCATTTACAAAGAGTGTGTGCACATAAAAACATGGCATATGCCATTTTTCAATTCAATTCAGTGTATTTATATAGTGCTAAATCGCAACAGAAGTCGTCTCAGGGCACTACACAGAAACATTCACATATATAAAAAGTCAGTTAATGACGTTATCTAGGGAGCCAGTACTTATTTCACGGAAAACTTCATATGTATCAAGAATGAAATGACTGGAAATGTGTGCAGCTCCACACCAGCTTCATGGCTGGCGTACGCACATTTCTATGGTTATTGGTCCATTAGCAACACTTAGAGGTGATACTGGGAAACTGTTAATGATGTGAAAACTATTATTGTACACACCAGACACACATTGCATACTTCCACATGCACGGTATGCAATTAGAGTGCCTTGCGAAAGTATTCGGCCCCCTTGAACTTTTCAACCTTTTGCCACATTTCAGTCTTCAATCATAAAGATATAAAATTTAAATTTTTTTGTGAGGAATCAACAACAAGTGGGACACAATCGTGAAGTGGAATGAAATTTATTGGATGTGTCAAACTTTTTTAACAAATAAAAAACTGAAAAGTGGGGCGTGCAATATTATTGGGCCCCTTTACTTTCAGTGCAGCAAACTCACTCCAGAAGTTCAGTGAGGATCTATGAATGATCCAATGTTGTCCCAAATGACTGATGATGATAAATAGAATCCACCTGTGTGTAATCAAAACTCCATATAAATGCACCTGCTCTGTGATAGTCTCAGGGGTCTGTTCAAAGAGCAGAGAGCATCATGAAGACCAAGGAACACACCAGGCAGGTCCGAGATACTGTTGTGGAGAAGTTTAAAGCCGGATTTGGATACACAAAGATTTCCCAACCTTTAAACATCCCAAGGAGCACTGTGTAAGCAATCATATTGAAATGGAAGGAGTATCAGACCATTGCAAATCTACCAAGACCTGGCCGTCCCTCTAAACTTTCATCTGGAACAAGGAGAAGACTGATCAGAGATGCAGCCAAGAGGCCCATGATCACTCTGGATGAACTGCAGAGATCTACAGCTGAGGTGGGAGAGTCTGTCCACAGGACAACAATCAGTCGTACACTGCACAAATCTGGCCTTTATGGAAGAGTGGCAAGAAGAAAGCCATTTCTCAAAGATATCCATAAAAAGTGTTGTTTAAAGTTTGTCACAAGCTCCTGGGAGACACACCAAACATGTGGAAGAAGGTGCTCTGGTCAGATGAAACCAAAATCAAACTGTTTGGCCACAATGCAAAAGGATATGTTTGGCCTAAAAGCAACACAGCTCATCACCCTGAACACACCATCCCCACTGTCAAACATGGTAGTGGCAGCATCATGGTTTGGGCCTGCTTTTCTTCAGCAGGGACAGGGAAGATGGTCAGAATTGATGGGAAGATGGATGGGGCCAAATACAGGACCATTCTGGAAGAAAACCTGTTTGAATCTGCAAGAGACCTGAGACTGGGACGGAGATTTATCTTCCAACAAGACAATGATCCAAAACATAAAGTCACATCTACAATGGAATGGTTCACAAATAAACGTATCCAGGTGTTGGAATGGCCAAGTCAAAGTCCAGACCTGAATCCAATCGAGAATCTGTGGAAAGAGCTGAAGACTGCTGTTCACAAACGCTCTCCATCCAACCTCACTGAGCTCGAGCTGTTTTGCAGGAAGAATGGGCAAGAATTTCAGTGTCTCCATGTGCAAAACTGATAGAGACAAACCCCAAGAGACTTGCAGCTGGAACTGCAGCAAAAGGTGACGCTACAAAGTATTAACGCAAGGGGGCCGAATAATATTGCACGCCCCACTTTTCAGTTTTTTATTTGTTAAAAAAGTTTGACACATCCAATAAATTTCATTCCACTTTACGATTGTGTCCCACTTGTTGATTCTTCACAAAAAATTACAATTTTATACCTTTATGTTTGAAGCCTGAAATGTGGCAAAAGGTTGAAAAGTTCAAGGGAGCCAAATAAGCAACTTCATGTTCAAAAACAAGCCCAAAAAGCCGTAAACCGCGACTCACAAGATTTACAAGTGACTTTAGAAAAAAAAAAAGCCTAAAGTCGCTTATAATAAACAGACTTGGCAACACTGGCTTTTAGCCCAGGAGTCTTGTGTCCTTACAGAGAGCGGTCCGTTGCATGTAAACACAAAATCCATCTGTGTCAACGCATATCTTTTTCTGTAATTGACATACAAAATATACTACTTTCCCCCCACTGTGTCTGTGTAAAAAGGGCCTAGATCACTGATTCCTCACTTCACAGCTGACCCATCTGTCTTTGTCCCTTGCTCAGCTGTCTTTGATCAGTTTGAGCTCATTTTTCTCACATTTTTAAAGGATGTTGTTGGTCATATGAAACCCTCAGGTTCCCCTACTGACCTCATCCCTGCATCATATTTTAAAGAAGTTTTACCCTCGGTTGGACCATCTGTTCTTGCGTTTATAAATGGCAGTATTACCAAAAGTGTAGTTCCTGATGTTTTTAAGCATGCAGTGGTAAATCCATTAATTAAAAACCTGGACTTGACCCTTCAGCTGGTTCAAATTTCAGACCAATCTCAAAACTTCCCTTTCTTTCTAAAATCTTGGAAAACAGTTTTTATTCATTCATTCAACCTTTATTTAAACAGATAAATCACATTGAGCCTCGAAGACTCCTTTACAAGTGAGACCTGTTTGGACAGACAAAAACAGTGGTTAACTGGACACATGTAGGAGTTGGAGGCGAAAAAAATTCCTATCAGACTTTTTTCTTGGCTGAGAAAAACCCCCAATATTGAAAAAACACCTTGCACAAACATGCACATATTTACGTAGACATTCTGCAATAGAGCAGAGCAGGAAGAAGGAAGAGACGAGAGCGGTCAACAACGCTTACAGATATCTGTTACACCAGATACTGAAAGAAAATGTTCACATACTTTTACCACTCACTAATATGTAATATTGGATCATTTCCTCAATAAATAAATGACCAAGTATAATATTTTGTCTCATTTGTTTAACTGGGTTCTCTTTATCTACTTTTAGGACTTGAGTGAAAAATCTGAAGATGTTTTAGGTGAAATTCATGCAAAAATATAGAAAATCACAAACTTTGTAGAACCACAGTACGCACTGTTTGTACATGAGGCCCTGGTCCTTTGGAAGTGGTCAGAGGAGAAACTTATTCACATTCTGTAGTGAGTGCAATGCACATGCAGTTCCATCCTTTACAATTTAGTGACAACTTCAGTTTATCTTTAAGAAAAAAAACATGAGTGAGCGACTCTTCCATGTTGTTGAAACTGAACTGCCTGTTGTCTGCAGGTACTTGGAGTATTTACGAGTCCCGCACACAGAACCTATAGAGTACGAGTTTCGCTGGGGTCCACGAGCCGACGTCGAGGTGTCCAAAGCCAAAATCCTGGAGTTTATGGGTGAAGTAAGGACATTGTTGGTAACCCAGCCTGCCTGCTGCTGCTGTTTAAATACAAAAACAACTTTGCTTTTTGGTTTCAGCTTCATGAACAGGATCCTCGGAGCTGGACTCAGCAGTACAGAGAAGCTCACTCCTCCCAGAACTCCCAGGCCAGCAGCAGCTCATAGAGGAAACTTTTAAAAACATGTTATCATTTTATATCAGTACTGTTTACATTCCATTTTAAACTAAATACATTTCAGATTACTTTTAAGCATCAAACTCATGAAACGCAGAGTTCTGTGGGACATGAGGTCGTCTCAGACAAACAGAAGGACTGCAGGCGTGTTCTGTGGACAGTCTGGGTTTCTGTTGGAGCCATAATGTTTGAAGAGGTGGAGAATTGTTTCCCAGAGATGGATTCTTCCACTGAATGAGCGTCTGAACAGGACTGTAGGACTTCTAACAATATGACTGCTTCACTCTTTTTATCTAAACTGTTTAAGCATCTTAAAGTGCAGACTGTTGAATTATTAAAAGAATCACCAGTGTTCCTTTGTAAAACTGCAATAAATTGTATTATTATCAACTAATTATTTTCATCAGATAGAAGGAAATATAACTTTTTATGAGTTTGTTTTCTTCAGTCAAAACTGCTAAACCACATCAGAGCTGTGGGAGTTTTAGGAACTCCCTTAGGAACATTTAACTGTTTGAAAATGCAGTGAGTTCAGTGTAAAAAAATTCATTATATACATGTATACCATATATATAATGGTGTGTGTATGTATATATATATATATATATATATATATATATATATATATATATATATTTAACCCTTTTAAGACCTAAAATCAGCCCAACACATTGTTTTTTGTCCATGTTTTTATTTATTAGTTTAGTTTGATACATTCAAATAATATTTTCCAGCAAAGCCTAAAAATCCTACTTTTTATTTTGTCAGAATTTTTTTCAAAAGCTCTCATATCCTCACAGTAACTTTACTACAATTGTGTTCCTGAGGGGAAAATTACCAAATTATAACACACTGTAAATAACTTATAATCTCATATTTATCATCATAAAATAATTAATTCCTCTCAGTAATGCATTTTCTTGTTACCTAAATCCCTATACTTTAGATATTTATGTTTGCTTATGTTGGTGTTCTTCATATACCGGTATTACAGTAGTCCCTCGCTACTTCGCGGTTCGTTTATCGCAAACTCGCTCTATCATGGTTTTTCAAAATAAGATTAGACATAACACACAATTGGCTGATTCATGGATGAGCCGCACAATCGGCATGACATTTTTATTTAAAATAAATTATTTTAAATTATTTAGCGACCGTTGCACCGCTGTGCAGCCCACACTGCAGGATAAACTTCCTGCTGCAGCTGATCAGCTGTTCTCCGTGCAGAGCGGAGCAGTGGGCGTGGCCAAGAGCGCTTGCAGGTGGCAAAGAGCAGACGAGGCAGGGAGCTGAAATGAAATTCTGTGCTCTTTTAGAGCATTTAGTTTAGAAACATTGTTTAGAATATTGCAAGAGTGGTGGAAGTGTTTAAAATGCCATATATATATTATATAAACTACTACTTACTACTTGTACTAATATTCATACTTAGCAGTTTTTCACATAAATGAGGAACTACTGTATATATATATATATGAGTCTGTAAGAATCTACAGAAACTAAGTTGATCTTGCTGTAGAAGCAGAACCTTCCATCAACCAGACGTTCCGCGCCTCATCTCGTCTGACAAAATTGTTCATTTCGGATGTAAAGAGCAACGACTCACTTGTACTGTGTGCAAGTACCGTAACTAGTACTAAAAAGCTGCTTCACGTGCATGCAGGCTGCAGAAACGTGACAGTGGTTGGTTTCACTAAAGCAGGACATTGTTAGCAGGAGAGTTGTGCTCCCACAGCTCGCTCATATATACAGGTCAGTAAAAGAAAAAATCAGTTTAGAAACCAGCATTGTCAATGGGTACGAGTTTAAACAAAAAAATAAAGTTGTTTTTTTTTTCCTTCAGAACCTTCGTAGAGACCAGGCCTAGTTTTCAGAGACCAGATCTAAAGAGTCCAATGGGCTGGAGGGTCTTCATAGAACGACTGGAATTTTTGTTTTGATCAATGTCAAAACATCATTTTGGATGCACTAATAAGTGGAAAATGTCCTTTTTAATTTTTTATTGCAATAAAGTAAATATTTTGTTTGTTTTTACTGAAATGTGTATTTTATTTAATTATTATTATTATTTTAATCAAAAGTCCCCCCCAAAGAGTTAAAATTCAAATGTCATTTAAATATGAATAATTTTTTTAGGTTGCTCTAAAAGTTTCACTGTTTTTTTTAATGGAAAATATTGTTAAAAATAGTATTTTAAAGCAGTTAAATAAGGTGGTAGATTTTCCCACTCAGAATGTAATTAAAATTGCCTTGATGTTTCTCTCATTTGTGCGTTTAACAAATAGAATAAATTTAAACATCATAACTAACCATTGTAGTCTGATTAGAGTTGTCTTTTTTTAGTGTATGTAAACATCTGGTTTCAGTGATCTGTGTCATCATACCTGCCCGTGTTCAACAGAACGTTTCACAGTAATAGAACATTTGGTTTCACAGACCTTTGACCTGAGCGATGCTCCATTAAGACTATTTACAGTGAAATGAAGTCAAAATGATCATCTACAGTGGCTTCAATGACAAAGGCCTCTTTTCTTCAGGGCAGCATCTTGTTACTAGGTGTGCTCGGGGACCGTCTCCAGGGCCGCCTCCGGGTCTCGGTTTATGTCCACATTCTAAAATAAAAATAAATAATTAAAACTGCATCTGATACACAAAAAAGTTTAACCTGCCTTTCAGCAGATTTGCAAAAGTCTGCAGCGTTAAAAGTGTTTTAGTCATTAGTTTGGCTGCTGACTCGTTTACAGACTGAAGGAAACGTTCAGCAACTTTGAAGCTGGTTTCAGAGGAAACGTTTAGAGAAATGTCCCGTGAAACAGCAGTGAATGATTGTTGCTGAAAAATTTTCTTCTCTAAACTGTTGAGTTTAATTTGAACCGCTGACATTTGCTGAAAGGAAAATAAAATGTGCAAGCAGCAGAAAAACAGCTGAAATGTGTAGAAAAAGCTGATTATAGCAGAAATCATCAGAATAAGCTGAAATAGGCAGAGCAGCAGAATAATAATAATAAAAAAAAAGAAATTAACAAAAATATTTAGCTGGACAAAACTTTAAAAGCTGAAATTAGCAGAAGAGTCTGAAAAATGTCCGAAAAAGATAACGAAGGTAGAGATCAGCACATAAAAAAAGACTAGAATTAGCAGAAAATACATTAAAAAGGGTAGCTGATAAACTGAAATTAGCTAAAAGAATATGAATCAGAAGAAAAGTTGAACTGAGCATTATAAGACTCCAGGTATAAATCCAACAATGTTCAGTCAGGTCATCTGGACAGTTTCTTTTGTTGCTGAGACGTTTCGTCCTTCATCCAGACGACTTCTTCATTCTGAGGAGGCACCAAACCAAAATTAATCCCACAAACAGCTCACTACCAGAGTGGGATTAAAAACAGTTTGCTGGTAATAAGATGGCTTCCGGGGCCCGCCCTCTCCCCCGTCAACTCCTCTAAAGCAGCCATGCCAAAGTGGTTCAAAACACCAAAGTTCATGCTCAATAATCCAGGTATAACAATGTTCAGCCAGTGTTGGAGCAGTAAAAGTTGTAAAATGGCTCAAATGGTTTGAAGGCTGTGAAGAGAGCCCCATTCATTTTCAACTAGAAACACATGGCCGACAAAGCTACCGGTAAATATTTCACAAAATCAAAATTGCACAAATACCAAAAGTCGGAGCAGGAATGTCCTGAATGAGCTTGTTGAAATAGTGCAAAAGTTGCAGAACGAGTTCTGTGCTGACAGAAGAAAAACATCCCGGTGAGTGATTTAGAAACATTCAGACAGCCAGTGATGTTGAAGAGCCCTCGGCACCTGGAGGATCTGGAACACACGTCTATCCAGCCAAAGTGACTGCCGGCCCATTTCTGCCCACTCCTGTCCTCTGTCGGAGATTCCTCCTCCAGGTTCTCGAGCGCCTGGTCGTACTCCCTGAAGGCTTTATTGGCTCTAAAATCACACATAAAGTGAACCAACAAGCCACGCCCATATCTGGATTATTTTCACTTCTTATTTAAATTACTTTTAAATATGTGTCAATTTTCACGATACTCGGCCTTCCAGAACATGGTGAAAGTGGCCTCCTGTTGGCAGAGAATGAACCTTTAGTCCAGTTCGACATGACTGTCGACGAGGAAGAGGGCCGGCACCACAGGAGGGGGCGTGCCAAAGATACCATCTTAGCACCAACATAACTGGTTTGTTCCACTTTGGAGTAAGCTGTTGGGGGAATAATCAGTTTTGTGTTGTGTGTTTCCTTGACTGATGAAGCCTTCTGGATGGAAGCTGAAATGTTTCAGCAAAAAAAGAAACTGTCCAGATGACCTGACTGAAAATTGTTGGAACCTTTAGTCCTGTTTTCTGTTGGTCACGAGCCGTGAAGGACACACTGCACATCACTCTGAACACATCGGTCTTACTGGGAAACGTGGCAGCATCATGGGACGCTTTTTATCAGCAGGGAGAGGTAAATGATCAGAGATGGATGAAACTAAAGTTCTACAAATTATCAAATCGGGGGCTGATAACAAATGTGTGCTTCACTTCTAATTTTCAATTGTACTATGTTTGTAAAAAGCAAGTATAATTTTTATTTCTGCTTCATAATTACAGTGGTGGCCCTGTGATGGACTTGCGACCTGTCATGGGTGTACCCCGCCCCTCGCACAGTGTTTGCTGGACATGGGCACCGGCGACCCCCATGACCCAAAATGGAAGAAGCGGGTAAAAGATAATGGATGGATGGATGGATGAATTACAGTGGTGCTTGAAATTTTGTGCAACTTTATAATTTTCTATATTTCTTCATAAATCTGATCTTAAACATCATCAGATTTTAAAAGAAGGTTAAATAATTTTATCTGGACCAGTTTCTTTAAGGGAGAAACGTTTCATCTTTCATCCGGAAGACTTCATCAGTCTGTGGTCTGCCAACTAGATCTGTCCCATAAGTACCCTTCATTGGTGAGAGACCTTCAGTGGCTTAGAAGTTACCCTGGGGTTCTTTGTGACCTCGCTGACTATTCCACACCTTGCTCTTGGATCTTTGTTGGCCCACCACTCCTGGGGAGGGAGGGTAACAAGGGTCTTGAATTTCCTCCATTTGTACACAATCTGTCTGACTGTGGATTGGTGGAGACCAAACTCTTTACAGATGGTTTTATAACCTTTTCCAGCCTGATGAGCATCAACAACTCTTTTTCTGAGGTCGTCAGAAATCTCCTTTGTTCATGTCGTGATCCACTTCCACAGACATGTTGTGAAGAGCAGACTTTGATAAATCCTGTTCTTTAAATCAAACAGGTGCTCACTCACACCTGATCATCATCCCATTGATTGAAAACACCTGACTCTAATTTCATCTTCAAATTAACTGCAAGTCCTAGAGGTTCACATACTTTTGCCACTCACTAATATGTAATATTGGATCATTCCCTCAATAAATAAATGACCAAGTATAATATTTTGGCTCATTTGTTTAACTGGGTTCTCTTTATCTACTTTTAGGACTTGTGTGAAAATCTGATGATGTTTTAGGCAAATTTATGCAGAAATATGGAAAATTATAAATGCTTCAGAAACTTTCAAGCACCACTGCATGTCCTACATTGTGTTGGTCTATCAGATATAATCCTCTAAAAATGCTTTGAAGTTTGTGGAGGTCGCATGAACGAACGTGGAGAAGTTGAAGGAATAGGGAAACCTTTTAAAGAAACCTGGATGTGTACCTCAGGACGGTCTCGGTGTGTGTTGACGGCTTCGATGTTGAGAAAGACAGACTGGACACGACAACCTGAGAGAGAAACAGACAAACATGTCAGAATCTGTCTGGTACAAAGAGCAGCATGCTGATGTTCAGGGTCCAATCGGACTGCACAGATTAGTTGAAAGTGATGATGCTGCTTCAAACTGAACGGATCAACAGAGTTAATGATGAATCCAAAGTCAAAGTCATGGTGATGTCATCAAAAACAGAACCTTTTACTGCTCACACTGACGACTCTGCTGCAGGAGAAAGAAGGTGTGATGGAGAGGAGACCCAAACAGAAACTGACCGTAGGCAACAGGCGTAAGTTTCAGCACTGTGTGGAGAGGACACTTCAGGTAGGGCAGCTCATCTGATGCACAAGAAGACAGAAAAGTCATGTGAGTTTAGCAGCCTACACGTGAAAACTGTTGCACTAGACCGTTCTGAAAAACAAGACGGTCACATAACATGCAGTTGGTTTCAGCCCCTCTTTCTGCTTCAGCTTAGGGTTTGATTGTTTGCAGTGATTATATTCTGTTCCAAACATAACCGTTGAGGAAATTAGCTTTCAAGTTTTTATATTGCTTAAAATTATAGTTTCCTTTGGGGACGGCTGTGGCTGAATGGTTAGAACAGTCATCCTCTAAAGCAAGAGTTGTGTGTTTGATTCCACCAGCAGTCACATGCCGAAGTGTCCCTGGGCAAGACACTGAACCCCTCATTGCCTCTGATGTGTGTCCCATTGGTGTATGAATGTGATAAAGCACTGGTTATTTTTTGTACAGATCTAGTAGAGAGCTGTATGAATGGGTAAATGAGGACACAGATTGTGTTGTAAAGAGCGTTGAGTGTTGATAAGATAGAAAGGTGCTATATAAGTACAGTCCATTTACCATTTAAATGATTAGGGTGACTGAAGATGAATCTATGGTGGTCAAGGGCACCACCATTGCCACCCCCGCTCAACCATTGCACCTGCTGGTGGATAAAATTGCTCCCTCCACTCTAGGATCCATCACTTGGCTCAGACAAGACAATAAAAAATAACTCTTTGTTCTTCTTCACAGTATAACTCCTACCTGCTTGAACGTCTTTCAACAAAAACATTAAGGTTGACTTGTATTCCCTGAGAAAAACACTCATCTACAAAAATACAAACATCCACTATTCAAATCCCTGAAACGGGAGACATCGGCGTATACTGCTTGTTCTTTAAATGTGCCTTCACAATGTACAAGATGACTCCAGCTAAGATTCCAGGGAAGTAATCCAAGTTTTTGATTTGATTTAAAAAAGGGTTATACTGCATGTTGAATATTTTTTGGGCAAATAAAAGTTATTTTTTCTCTCACCTGCACTCTTGTTCAGGAAGTAGGCCAGCAGACATCTCATAACAGCTTGGTGACAGATGACCAGAATGTTTTCCTGTCTCTCCAGCTCCATGATGACTGGTTCCAGCCGCTGGACAAGGTCCTCATATGACTTGCGAACAGATAAACAACATGATTTGTGTGATCTGTATTCATGTCGAAACGTTTTAGTCCTCATATAGTTGTCCACTTCAGAAAGTGTTTCAAAGGACAAACATGAGTGCTGCAAAACAGACGTTTGATCTTTATGAAAAATATCTAGCTTAAAATATACAATAGTTATA
>NC_056508.1:25047837-25060231 GCF_014905685.2 Nematolebias whitei | reverse complement strand
TACATATATATACATATATATACACACATATATATATATATATATACATATATATGTAAGTGTATATATATGTATATGTATATATATGTACATGTATATGTATACATATATGTGCTTCCGGTGCTTTAGAGGTGGCAGGGCCTTCTCTGTAGCAGGACTAAGACTTTGGAATGAGTTACCTCTGCTTGTCAGACAGGCCCCCTCCCTCTCGATTTCAAATCCCATTTAAAAACTCACTACACAACACCAGAGGATCTGTGTTTTGAACCTGTACGCTCCACACTGGTTTGTCATCATATTTATTATCTGCATCGATTTTATGTCTATATTTTTGATTTACTTCATTTTGTATAAATGTATATATATATATATATATATATATATATATATATATATATATATATATATATATATATATATATATAATAGCATGAAGCTGCACTACTCTAACTATGACCCCTGACCCTTGGGTGTCTTCCAGACCCCTCATGAATTGTTTTCTTTAAAGTTACACTTGACTTCAATATTGTCTGATCTTTGTTCACACATTCACGCCATTGGACACCGAGTCAGATAAAGTCTGATTAATGTTTACCTTGTTTCTCCTATGCTCTTTAGAAAGAAAAACAAATCATTAATGAAGTTTGTTTTGTTTGATTGTAACAAGTGTGCACATGAATGATGTTGATTGTTGTTTTCTATCATTATAATGAAATATTGTGAAATATTATATTGTGATAAACATATTTCTTTGTCCTGTTTTTCAGAAAATAACTTGTTCCTTGAAGAGACATCTTTTGTACTTGTTCTTTGAGCTGGAACTGTTGGCTTCAGAGATAAGTCATAATGTTCCTGAGTAATCAAAACATCTTCTGAGATCTGTTGTTTTACACAAAGTCTTTGTATGAAAAACAGTTCATCTTGGATTCCCAAACCTGAGTGTTTCGACTTTAGACCCGATCCTGGTGAACGTCCTGATGTCCACTCCTCATTTATTTCAGAGCAGATAAACATGTTGTTCGATTACAGTTTGGTAGAAGAAAATAGACGTTTAAATAACTACAGAAGATGAAGCATTGTTCTCACTGCAAGACTCAGGTTCCCAGCTTGAAGTATAAGCCGGCTGACGGTTGCGATGGATGGCACCTTCTCATCAGCTGTTCTCACCGACCACAGTGAAGCTGTCACAGTCACTTTCCGCTACCTTGGGCAGTTCCTGGCGAGTCCTCCTCATGGTGTATCCTGGTCTGATCCACCAAAGAACCCAAGAAAGACGAGAGATCTTGTGCCCTCAACACTGACCCGGTAAGGAGCAGAAACCTGATGGCACAATGCCTTGGTCTGGTTATACCATTTTAGCTGATGCAACTTGGTAAATCATTTCCTGGCTTGTAGTGATTTTCTTAGTTCATATCTTGGATCTTATCACTGTTTTTCTTTTACATTTTATTGTTGGATGTAACTGGGACCCTGTGTGCATAATCTCGTTCCACCACATGTACCACATGAGGTGTGAATGACAAATAAATTTCTTACTCTGATAATAAATGACTTTATCTGGTCACATTAAATAACTTCTTTTAACCAAAATCCAAAGCAAACTATTTATTAAATTAGTCAACTCTGTCTAAGGTCGTTTTCACACAAGATAGTCTGGTAGACTCGGTTCGGTTCGGGACCAATATTCATGAGCTTTTGTTTACATTTGAGCTGGTGCGTTTGCATTCACACTGCACTGTGCAGTCAAGTCAACCTGTTGAACCAACCTATTCCCCCGCTCGCCTGTGGGGGCGCTGCACCAAGAACTACTGAAAGAAACGACACAAAAACCTCTGAAGACACGTCTTCTCCTTCTTCTGGAAATAAAAATAAAAACGAAGTGGCATCAAGTTTTAGCAGTTTTAGGAGTTATATTTTGTCATTTTTCAAAAATGGACTTTGCATGAGCAGAAGATGAGACAGAAGACTCTGGAGAATGTTGTTTTTCACACAAGGCAGCTGACGGCTCCATATAAGGTCAGAGAAATGCGTGTTTGTTTACCCTGCGGAGCGGGGCTCGGTCTGTTTACATTCATACAGCACTCGAACCGCGCTGGAGTTCGCTTCCACCGGACCGAGACCTAGGTTTGAGCCCGGGCCAGAGTTCGCCTTTTTGTTCCGTGACAGAGTTCGATGGCGCGTTCACACCTCCCTAAACGAACCGGACTTTTTAGGAAAACGAGCTAGAGTTCGATTAAAGTGGACTAAACAGGGCTGGTGTAAATGCACCCTTTTTGAGCTTATAAAAACCAAAATAATTCCTGTTCAAAGAGTTAATTTTGCCTTAAGAGAATTAAGCCTTGATTGATTATTGGCAGCACGATGGCTCAGTGGTTAGCACGTTGCTTCACAGCAAAAAGGTCCTGGGTTCAATCCCCAGTTAGAGCTGGGTTCTTTCTGTGTGGAGTTTGCATGTTCTTCTTGTGCTTGCTTGGGTTTTCTCCAGGTACTCTGGTTTCCTCCCACGTAACAAAACCATGCATGTTAGTCTGCCTTCAGGCCCAGGTCTCCCTTGCAAAAGAGATCTGTGATCTCAATTGGATTTGCCTGATTAAATAAAGGTTAATAAACAAATAATTTATTAATTATTATTGTTGTTGATTCTTAGTTTGATTGTTTTTGTAATCAACTTTCAAAGACAACGTTGGTCTCTTCATTTGGATGAATATTCATGTTATTAGTATGGGACTCCCTGTAATTAACAGATTCTACTTCAGTGACTGATTCTGATTATTAAAGGGTGAATATATCAATTAAATTGTTGTTGGTCAATAAACTGACCAGCTGGCGCCTCGCTTTACTAAATAAGTAAACACAAATGTAGTGTAGTGTTGTGGAGAAAGTGTCACCCTTCTTCCTCCATCTCACTTCGTAAATGCTACACTGTTATACTGTATTCACCCCCTTCATTGCTCTTTGCTTTTATCATTGTTATAACTCATGGTATATATAAAATAGCCTTCTTTACAAAACAAATATTTCATAGCACAAGTGTAAATCCGGCCGTTCTCACAAACTTTGCTTTCAAGGTGGAGAATAGTTAAAGAACTTTAAACTTTTCAACTTTTCAGGTCTCTCTTGTAAACGAGCCCCCGAGGCTCAATGGAATCTGTATAAATAAAGGTTGAATGAAAGAAAAGAAGAAGAAAAAACTCTTGTAGGAGATTTTTTACACGTTTTCTTCAACAGTGGCTTTTTTGCCACCCTCTCTTTAAGCTCAGACTAGTGAAGAACATGGGCCACAGTTGTATGCTGTCTCTCCCATCTCACCTGCTGAAGCTTTTACCTCCTTCAGAGTGGTCTCAGGTGTCTTGGTGGCCTCTATTCTCCTTCTTGTACAGCAATGAGTTCACTAGGAGGGCCTGCTCTTGATAGATTTATACATGTCCAATATTCCTTGTATTTCTTAATGATAGACTTACCAGAACCTCTGGAGATGTTTAGGAACTTGGAAATCTTTTGGTTTCCATCCCTTGACTTGTTCTTTTCAACAATCTTTGTCTGTGAGTTAAATTAGGACAGTAGTTTTAACAGATAAATATTTATGCAATCACTTCTTTAACATTCTGTTCTGGTCCATTAGTGTCATCTGTCTGTCATAATTCATACCTTGTGTTGTAGTACCACCGCCTTGTGGTGATTATTATGTTTGCATGTTACAGTTATGGAATAATGTTTCCCTGAATTCCCTGAACAGCTACAATCCCTGTAAAGTTTCTCTATGTACCACACTCCTGATTAGCTGGTTGGATAGTTAGCATGGTTGGTTAACAAGGCCTACAGTGAAAAGATGTCATAGCTGCCAGCTGCTGGAGGGTCAAGTTAAAGCTCTTAAGAAGCTACATCAAGAAGTTCAATTTGTTAGACCTACTAAACACCAAACAATGAGATGGAAAAGGCAGATGTATCAAGTAAAGTGTCTGACGATGCTCGTGCCATCCACTCAAACACTACCGCAAATGCTAGTTTGACTGTCGCCATGGCAAAAGCAAGAGCTGAAGCAGTGCAGGCCAGAGCAGCTGAAACAAGAAATACAGCTGAAAGTTGAGCATGCTCACATCAATGGAGGAACAAGAGATGGATGAAGCCATCACTGAAGCAAAGCTGAATATTTACTTGAAGCTGACAATCAAATGTTTAATAGGGCCCCCAATCCAATGCTTCAGATCGTTCAGCACCAATGCACTGTCACCCATGTGCAGCAATCCAGTGCATGTGCAAATGAAATACATCAGAGAACAATCAATGCTAAAGATGTTATACTTACTCATCAGGATGCACAACCAAACTACACTGATGTTACAGTGCCAGAGACAACACCATCACATCCATGCCAAGGTTTTCCCAGATCACAAGCAGCTGTTTCTGCCTATTTGATGTCTTGTCCACACTCCTCAGTATGATAGTCCAGCCCTACATTGAATAAAGACGAACAACCCTCTATGGTCTATTGGTGGTTATAGATAATAATAAATGACTGGCGACTTCTGCCTTGGAGGTGCCCTCAGAGCTCTTTTCCTGTTGGGGTCACGTGTACAGAATGTGGCGGCTCCAACCATGTTAGCACTGCACCTAAAGGCCAAGGCCCAATGCCTGGAAACCAAAGCTGTCTCCTTCCTCCACAAAGCATGGCAGGGAGGAAGACAAAGAGGATCTCCAGGAGGTAAAGTGAAGGTGCACACAATGTGGTGATGGAGTCAGTGCAAGAACATGTTCTCAAATGTATCTTGTTGCCGTTTATGTACATAAGCTTGAGTTAGGAAGCTCCAAGTTCTATCTTCCAGGTTTCTAGTCCTTCCCATCCATATGCATGGAAAACTTGTGCAGGACTGTCAGAGACAAGTGGAAGTTTAGTTTGTGAATTTGTTGATGGATCAGTAGACATGAGGGTCAGTTTACCACTGTTGATGCTGCTGGAGTGCAACCAGATTACTAACAACTGTTCAGTGATACCTACCCCAAATTCCGCCCATTTCCAGACTCACCTGAAGCAACTTGCAGATATCTTATACCCCCTTGATCCTAATGCTGACATAGTCTACTTTCTGGGCAGTGACATTATAAGAATTCACAAGGTTCAAGAACAGATACATGGTTCAGACAATGATCCTTTCACTCAGAGGTTGGATTTAGGCTGGGTCATAGATGGCGACCTCTGCCTTGGAGGTGCCCTCAGATCTCTGGAGGTGAGCAGCTACAGAACGTTAGTCTTGGAGCATGGCCACACCAATCATTTACAGCCATGTAAGAGATAGATCAAAGTGAAGAAGGTCTTCACCCAAACACAGTAATTCTTACTTTCCAGATGAACACAACAGCAAAGGTTTAGGAGAAGGCATCTTCACGTGAATGGTTGCTGATTATAAACTTGCTCCTTTGTAGGACAACCTAAAGTTTCTTCATGTCATGACGTCTGAGTTTTATCAAGACAAATCAAACAAGTGGGTTGCACCCTTACCTTCCCAGTCACCAAGTTTCTGGAATTCATGCAAAACGTGTTCACCAGAAGTCCCAAAGATGCAGATTAAGATGAAGGAGATGAGATGCAGAACTCCATAGAAACGCCCAACGTGGAGAGACTGAGGGAAAGACCTTCTTGGGAATTTTTTCAGAAGTGCTCAGTGTAAAAAAAAAGAAGCATCACAGAGAGAGCTAAAATTAAAAAAAAGCAATTGAATAGACTGAGGTGCAATAATAAAAATGAGCTAAAGAAATGTATTATTTTATGATAATTATAGGATAAAAACAATGCATTTATTCAATATGGTTAATTTTTCCACTAGAGAAAACTTGAGGTTAATAAAATTACTGTAAGGTTGCAGGAGCATTTACTGATATCACCAAATAAAGGATTAAAAAAGGAACAAAAATAAATGCGTAGCTGATTTTTACCCCTGGGACTTTCTGAGAGTTAATATCTATACAGCAGCAGATAAATAGAGAATCACACTGTGAAAATAAATAAATAATAATAATCAGTCTGCTCAGGATATGTTCAGTATATGCTTAGTATATGTTTATTTATTAGTTGATAGGCTTGGGTTAGTTTTCCAGATACAGTACAGCACACAAGCAGTTACATTAACATATCTTAGTATTGCAGTATCTTCTCTTTTCAGTGTGTCCATCGTGTATTTTCTCAGACGGAGTGTGTCTGACTGAGCCCAGGTGATGCTACCTGTCTGTCACACGAAGTCTCATGACTGATTTCCAGTGTTTCATCTGGGGATGCAGGAAACCTCAACACCGAGTCCAACAAAGAACCCTCTTCTCCAGCCAAGTATAGGAATGTTATTTGTCTACATTAAACTTTTAAACAATCTGTGTTTGTTTGCATATCTAAGCACAGTTAGGAAAAAAGATGGTTTGTTTTTCTATGAATCTAGTGTTCTCTACATCTCTGAGCTACTAAGTGACACGAGAAGACAACAGGAGTAGACAATGAGTCAGCACAGGAACACTGCAGAACAAAAGTAAACGGCAAAGAATAATAAATTACAATTTGCTTATCTTGCTAAAGAAGATGGATGAATAAATAAAAAGGCAAATCTTGATGTTCTATTTACATTCGTAGAATAAAGCCATGAGACTTTCTTTTTGTAAGGCTTCTTTGATCTTCAGAGCACAAGTTCAAGTGTTCCTTCAGTTCATCGTCCACATTTTGCACTGGAAGGCTGTTTTCCAAGACTCTACCAGCTCTTTGTGTTTCTTAGGCCCACATGATCACACGTAGACACACATATACCCTACGTGCAGTATATGTCCGCTTCCAAGTGACTTTGTTTCTGATTCCTCTGAATGATAGAAACAACGCTACCTGAAACTCTGAATTGACTTAAAGCACGAGTGTCAATTATTTCCTCAAAGCGTTTAAAACACCAGAACACACCCCTTCTGCTGAGTAGAGTGAACAATCAGCTTTGAACAGGCTTCTTTTAACTTTTCATTACAAAAACTGAGAGGCACGTCTGATATTAGGAGTGTTGTGTGATGTCCAAGCCTTGTTTGTGATTAAGTGACTTTGTTGAATATGGTTGAACTGTTCTGTCATGTTTCTTTTTGTTTTGGAGAGTTGCATTTAATGTGTTCATTTTTTATTTTTTTTAACTGGACCAGATTGAGACAGTGCCACTTATTAAAAAACTAAAAAGTTTTAGTTTCTAAACATTCAAATACAAAGTGTTCAGTGAACAAAACTGCACTATCCTGTTCCTGCACTGGTGCTGTGATAAACTGTGTTAAATAAAAGAAAGAAATGATTTATAAATAAAAATGAATAAATAAAAAAGAGCTCACCTGTATAATGGTATGGCAACAAATAATGCTGCTTCTCTGCAGGTCAAAAAGGCAAACGTGTAGATATTTGTCAATAAAAACACACAGTCACATCTTTTCATGTAAATGCTTAGAGTTAGTTAAAGAGTCACATTACTGGCTGAAAAAACAATCATTTATCAGTGTTTGTGAAAAAGTGGCAGGATTGGGTAAGAAAAAACTGTCACTAAAAATTATTTACACGTTACCAAAACAAAAATTGAATGAAAGATGTTTTAACAAAAAACTGACTTTAGTTACTGCGTTGGGCTCAGCTGCATCAGCTTTTTAATCATCTTTTACTACACCTAACACAAACACTCCAAACTTTGTTTTGAAGTGTTTTTGTTTGTTTGTTTGTTTGTTTTGTTCGTAATGAATTATTCAAAAAGCTTCATTATGTTGTATATAGAAACTTTTTCTCTGGAAACAGCTGCACAAACTGCAGGTGTTTGTCAAATCAGAAGTAAAAACTGAAAAATGACTGAAAAGATCCAAATGCTAATTTGCCATATTTCCCCTAATGCCATTTAATTCATGTATATGCATTATTTATGTAAATAAATGACCACAAAATGATATATTTAATGTATGAATAAAAGGATTTATGAAGTAACTTTACACATTTGAATCCATCTCCTCCTCCACCCAGAAACAAAATCTTTCTGTTCTTACAAGACTATCATCTAAACCAGGGGCGTCCAAATGTTTTCATGTGGCGCAAAACTATCAAGATGAAAAGACTCGTGAGTCACGAAAATATGAATTTAACTGTCAACATGAACAATATTTTGGAGAAAGAGTTTTAAATGGTTGTTGATCCAAAATATTAAAAGCCTCATAAACACTAAGCTTTTTTTTTTATTATTAAAAATATTAGATTTATTTGATTTGTTGGGTCTATGTTTTGTTGTTTTCTTGTGTTTGTAAAATTCATTTTAGTCTGTTCTCAACAACAAACGTGTCCTTTTAAATGGGATCATCCTTTTGGACCATGGACGGCCCAAAAAGATGATTGAAGTTCTGAAAACTCGTCCAGCTGTCAGTCACTACAACAGATTCATAGAAGGTTTGATAAAGTTGATCAACTCGTATGTAGATGATACCACGTTATATTCATTTAAAAATGACCAGTTTCCCTCTTGATTATTTTATCAGCTGCAATATTTAAACAAGTTTTATGAATCATTATCCAAAAGTCTCATTTCTTGTAGAAATCAGTAAAGGTTTTTGGTGCTTTGTACCATGAATTGAAAATAAAAAAAAATTATATCCAAACGTTTGTATTTTGTTTAATATTGCTCATTTTGAGGATATTGTTTTTCATCTGTTTTGCTGTTAAACCTAAACATTGTATAAAAAAAGGATTACAAATTTAATTAATTAATTAATTTACAGAAAGTCTGCATAGACTTCTTAAGCCTGCTGGTCAAAATGATGCCATTGTTAAACTGCAGTTGCGGGCCGCACTAAATCACTGCAAGGGCCGCAAATGGCCCTCGGGCCACACTTTGGACACCCATGATTTAAAGGAACAAATCCAATGCTCAAAATCAACCAACATTCCTTCCTTTCCTCCCTCTCTCTTTTTTCTTTCTCTCTTTCTTCCTTCCTTTCTTTCATTCTTTCTTTCAATCTATCTATAAGTTATGATTTCACAAAATAAAATAAAAAGCCCAAATAAGTTTTTAGTAAAGTCATTCTGGAGCTACAAAGACTGAATTTCTTTGGGACTCTGCCAGTTTCATTGTTTAACAGTCAGACATAAGAATCATTTGATATGGAGCAAACAAAGTGGAATCAATCTATCAGCCTTTCTGTCGGAACTAATTTTAAATAATTCATGAACAGCTGCTGCAGCTGGCCCCGTCCTTCACTTCTCTGCTTTTTCTCTGCTTTAGAGCAAAAGGCCTTCTGAATAACATGTTTTTCTTGAAGTCATGTATATATTTATATATATATATATATATATATATATATATATATAACAGGCAGTGTTAACAGGAGTGGTCCATCCCTTTAGTTTTTTTCTGCAGCATGCATGTGCAGATGTAGTTTGGTTTGGATAAGTATGTGTGGATCTAGCTTGGCCGGTTGAGGATGCTCGACATGGATGGAGCAATGGGGGGAGGGGGGATTGAATCTGGAGAGGCTGGACCAGAGCCATTGTTGCCATGGGGAGCAGGACCACGGCCGCTGTACTGGCCGATGAACGAGCCATCTTCATTGAACTGGATGTCCACACTGTCTCCATATTCAGCCAATGAGTCGTCACTCCCCACCTTACTGTCGTCACACAGAGAGGGCTGGCTGTCGGAGCGTTTCTCATCTCCATCACTAAAAAACACAAATAAACAATAGAAAAACATCAGTGGCTGCAATAAATTATTATACAAAACATGGAAATGCTGGAAAGAATAATGAAGCACAGAACAATCACGACTGCAAAGCTTACAAACAGGCAGGTTGTTATATTCAAACATAAAAACGTAACTCTCACAATGAAGCCAAATTAAGAGACAACAAGCGGTACACAGATGTTTCCCGTCTCTGAGGGATTTCAATAGTGAATGTTTTGTAGTTTTTGAGAGGAGTGTTTTTCTGGACTGGAATTCAACAGGGAATGCAAACCTTAATGTTTTTACTGCAATATTCAAGAAGGTGGAAGCTACGCTGTATGATTCTCAACCCTGGTCCTCAAGGAACAATACCCTGCATGGTTTAGACCAGGGGTGTTAAACTCACTTACAAATGGACGCCAAAATTAAAAGCTTTTTCAAACAAAGGGCCAATTTCAGAATGTACGTTAACTCAAATCAGATACCCGACATCTTTTCTTGGTCACAGGTTCTTCAACAAGATTTTGATTGGTCTCATTTGATGTTCTCTGTTGTGCTTTCAACGTCATAATCAACGATTACTGAAAAAATTCAAGAGATAGAAGTATTTTACGTTTCACATATCATCTTGGGGGCCAGATAAGATGTCAACGAGGGCCACATTTGGCCCCCAGGCCTGGAGTTTGACACATACGCTTTAAACGTTTCCCTGCTCCAACACACCTGATTCAGTGATTTAATTACTTCATCAAGTTCTGCAGAAGCCTTTTACTGAACCGTTCATTCAAACCAGGTGTGTCAAAGCAGGGAAACAACTAAAACATGCAGGATGGTGTTCCTCAAGGATCACGGTTGGGGGAGGTTTTTTTCTTTTTTCCTTGACCGAGGCAGCACAGAGTGATGGATCCGGGCGATTGGAGAGAGCAGTTTTATCCACCACCATAAAATCAAATTATATATCAAAAGGAAACTGGATGTTCACACATGTCAAAATCCTGTCAAGAAAAACACGTGTCAAAAACGACAAACTGTTGCTTTGCTTTGACTGGCAGAAAAGTGCTTCAGATAAAACTGCAGCATCTATTAGAAGTTTTTAAGTGCCTAAAAATATTTAATGTCACTGCTTATCAACAATTACCAGCATACCATTTTTCTTTTCACTTTGAGTACCGCTCATCAGCGATAACAGCCTGTGAACAGTTGGCATTTTCAGTTTTCTGCCTGAGCAAAGAAGTAATTTGTGTTGAGAACACAGAAATAAATAGGGATCTTTTGAATAAAAATGTAGTGGACTAAGCCTACGTCGAAACCCAGTCTAAGGTCAAAACTCTTGACCTTTAGAACCTTGTGGGATAGAAGCTGTCATTTCATGTATTTGAATACATAAATACAGGTTCACCCATCCTGAGACTTTCTTTCTTGAAGATTCAAGTGAAAAGAACACTCTCTTTTTATTATCATTACTATCTTACAAATGTTGATAATCAAAGTGTCTTAGTTCAAACCATTTTAGATGTTGCAGTGAACTAATCAATTTTATTAACTGAGTAATGATTTTATTCTCATGTTAAAAGCTGTTGCAGAGTAATTATGCATTTTTCTGATTTCTGCTTTTGAATGAGCAAGTGTGTGCGTTTACAAGGTTACAGTCAAACGAAAAACAAGTTGTTATGTTAAAACTGTCATGTTTTAGAATCCTCTCAGACGTAAATAGAGATGTTTTGCACCTGTGTCTTAGGCACGCCAAAACAGAACCCTCTCGGTCTGTGAGAACATTTCTGAGCTGTCTCATAACAATTCTCGCTGTCTCTAACCCCTTACGTCACAAAAACACACCCCTTCTGGTCGTTTCTGACCAATGAAAAATCCCAAAAAGTGAACCGGGAAAGAGTCTTTAAAATGTCAGTACTTCCTGGTTTACACAGACTCACAGGTATGCAGACGGACTCACAGGTACTCAAAGAGAGACTCACGGACTCACGGAGTTACAGAGTTGGAGAGTTGTCAGACTTCAAGAGTTCTGTGGGAGTTCCTGACATGACAACGAAGCTCTTCCGAGTTTCATGGGATTATAACATTTCCACTGAGGTGAGCTGTGGCGGACAGAATCTCGCCGCTACTCCGGACGAGTAACAGCATCCTACGGAGACGCTGAAAGGGTGCGTTAAACGGAATCTCGCCTGAGACATCTCCAGGTAAAAGAGTCGTTTTCACCACCTAAGTGTACTGTGAGGAAAAGCTGAAGAAAGCCCGGAGAGTGCCGTTCTGTTCAACACTCTACCTCAAACACCATCTTTCTCCCCTTTAAACTTCATCTTTCATCTTAAACTTTTCTATCAAGTAGAAATTCTCCCAGATATTTAGAAATGTCTGTGTAAAGTGCTTACCCACATTCATGTGGGTAAAAGATCATAGTTGTACAGTTATAAATGTCTGTTGGTGCAGCAACGGAGAAATCATGGCCGTATGATTTTTCCTGATTGATTGCTTTGTTGTTATTTTCATAATTTGCCAAATTAATGTAAATGTTTGATGTTAAATTTGATTCTGTAAATAAATGACCGCATTCATTTTGATGGGTCAAATTTAAATGACGTCTCCCGTTTGCATTTCCTTAAATTCAGTGCACGTTTTATTCAGTCCAGAAAAATGAGGAACTCGCGTTAAATGATGAATATATCCCAGCATCTGTTCATCTACAA
>NC_056508.1:25030668-25042837 GCF_014905685.2 Nematolebias whitei | reverse complement strand
TTTTGGATTCATTGTTTTAATTATAAAAGCTAAATAGCTAAATTAAAAAAAAAAGTATTTTTACAGTCTTTTTCATAACTTGATTTTGTTTTTTACAGTCTATTGTTCGTACTAGTTGAAAATCCTTTTAACCTTGTAGGACCTGGCATCCACATATGCAAGAGTTCAGGTCTTAGGATGTTAAAGTAACACAGAAAGTTCTCTAAAAAAAACTAGAAACAAAAAATAAGTAGAAATTTATAAAAATCAAACATATAAAAATTAGACATTTCTTTAGAATTTTGATTTTGGTTCAGCTGAATAAAAACATAAGCAAATAAAAGTGGTCTTGACTCCCCTAGAAAAGATTGAAAATAACTTAACCATAGGAACATGCTAAACTAAAGTGTGTCCTGTAATCACCATCTCAGGTGTCTTCAGTCTGTAATCAGTCAGCCTGTCTAGTTAAAGAGCAGCAGGTAGTCATAGGGCTGTTTGGTATCATGGTGTGCACCACACTAAACATAGACTGCAAGAAGCTCAATAAGCTATTTATGATATTTCTGACTTGCTCTCGACAAAGATGGACACTTTCTTTTCCCTCTCCTGCCTCCCTCCTGCTTTTGCTCTTGTTCTGTGAATCTTTCTCAGAGCCGCTCTTTACACATCTTCCAAATTATAAATTATGGATCTGGTCAGCTGGTCTCTCAACACAGTTGATAAAATTTTCTCGTCGAGAAGACAGGGTGCAGGAGAACCCTCATGCCCTGAAGGGACACACGCAGCTGGATATATCATGGATTTCTGGGGACAGATGGTGTGTTTGTCCATATTATCCGTTGAAGACGCGTACATAATTGGATTTATAACAGGATTTCTGCTTTTTGGAATCAGTGTGTACCTGGGATATCGACAAATTAGGAAGATGTCGGCAGCAGTTTTGGCAGTTATGAGGCTTGACTTATGTAATGGACTGTACCGTGCTTCAAGCGCTCAAACTCAGATGCTTCGCAAGCTAAACTGTAAGCTGGACGCAATTTCTGAGAATCGCAGGTCACTTGTGGCTCCTGAAACTTGCTGGCATAAAGGAATCGACCTTGGAGAAGGCTACAAGCACAGACCGGTGCAATGACCACAAATCTGGCTGTTTGGATTCACCATTGAGTACCAGCAGAACTATGAAGGCAGACATGAAATCAGTAGAGTCGGCCTGCCCCAAAACAATTGTTGTTTATCTGCATCTGGCTTCCCCACTTGGCCTTGGACAGGCCAACTTATCTCAAATTGCTCCTTTAGGATATGTAAATCATGAAGCTCTGCTCTACCCCCCCCCCCCCCCCCCCCAAAAAAAAAAAAAGAAGAACATCGGTGGACCCTTATCAGAGCTGAGCTGGCTGATAGACACTGTACCATCTTTATCAGGACTATAGAACTCTCTGGCAGTGTTCACGAACAGTCTCACCACCTTTGTCAGCCTCCATCCCACCCTGCAAAATGTCTTGTGTCTATCTGTGTTGCTTTTGTGTGCTGAGGTAGGTTTTTTGCTACTTTACAATGCGTCCTGTGTGTCAAGGACACAGTGTGAGAGATCTTTTTTTATATACCTTCTTCTTTCCTCATGTTTTTCTTCCCTTTCCTTATCTAAATGATAAGGGCGGCGCTTCTCAGCAAAGCTGCAGCCTCCGTGCACCTCCGTCTACCCTTGTTTTCTTTGGACGGCTGCACTGAAATGTGTTTCGTTGTGCTTAACTGTGCAATGACAATAAAGTTGATTCTGATTCTGATTCTGTAGCAAATCTCCCAAATGTCTTTTCTGGTTTTTGGTAGTGGTAACACACTCCAGGGTTTTCAGTAGCCTCCACATGGCCACCCCAAGTAAAATGTTTCTAGATCAGTTCAGCATTGTGTACTCATGGTGGCTCAACCTGAACTTCACACTCGTGGAGGTGCTGTTCTGTTGGAGGCTTACTTTTTACCCGTTTTGTTAAAAATGTTTAGTTAAAAATGTGCTATAGGATATCACATGTACTGTCTATCATAATGTGCTATTAGAAGAGATGATTCTGAGATTATCGAGAATGCAAATTGGGTGTCATTGGTATGTTAACTTAATATTTTACATCTGGCAACACTAGAATGTCAGACTGAAATTAAACTACAGCACCAGATCAATTTATTTATAGCTTTAAAGTAACTGTGCTTATTTTGCAGAATTTCCAAAAAGTTGAAAAACAAAACAACTGAGCCTTGTTATGTACTGAGACCTCTCATGTAGATCTATACATTTTGGAACTCCACACACTCCAGACGTTTTGAAAGGTTGAGGAGCATTAAGTGTAGAACCACTAGACTGAGGAACAGCTTCTACCCTGAGGCTGTTAGACTCAATCTCTAACCAGAATAATCACTGTGAAAAATCACATCATGTTGCTGCTGATCTCTTTCATGTTGATGTGTTCATTTGTGCTCATTTGCTCACTCAGACTCATGTTCGTGCTGCTGATCAGCGTATTGTTTTTATGCTATTAGTGCTTAGTGTATTATTTAGTTTATGTTTTTCTAAGTTCATATCTTAGATCTTATTACTGTTTTTCTTTTACATTTTATTGTTGGGCAGCACGGTGGCGCAACTGGTAGAGCTGCTGCCTCTCAGCAAGCAGGTCCTTGGTTCAAACCCCGGTCCAGGGGCCTTTCTGGGTGGAGTTTGCATGTTCTCTCCGTGTATGCGTGGGTTTTCTCCGGGTGCTCCGGTTTCCTCCCACAGATCAAAAACATGCATGCTAGGCTGATTGGTAACTCTAAATTGTTCCTAGGTGTGAGTGAGAGAGTGAATGGTTGTTTGTCTCGTTTGTCTCTGTGTGTCACTGTGATGGACTGGAGACCTGTCCAGGGTGTACCCCGCCCCTCGCACAGTGATTGCTGGACATGGGCACCGGCGACCCCCGTGACCCAAAATGGAATAAACGGGTAAAGATAATGGATGGATGGATTTTATTGTTGGATGTAACTGGGACTCTGTTTTGTTCCACCACATGTACCACATGTGGTGTGAATGACAAATAAAGAAACTCTCTGACTCTCTCATTCTCTCTCTGAATGTCAAACTTTGTAAAGTAACACTGAGGACCTAAAAATTTGATATTATTGAATTAATTAGCTGGTCATTACCCTCCATAGTCAGCCTGTACTAAGTGTTTATACAGTGCCTTGTGAAAGTATTCGGCCCCCTTGAACTTTTCAACCTTTTGCCACATTTCAGGCTTCAAACATAAAGATATAAAATTTAAATTTTTTTGTGAAGAATCAACAACAAGTGGGACACAATCGTGAAGTGGAATGAAATTTCTTGGATGTGTCAAACTTGTTTAACAAATAAAAAACTGAGAAGTGGGGCGTGCAATATTATTCAACCCCCTTTACTTTCAGTGCAGCAAACTCACTCCAGAAGTTCAGTGAGGATCTATGAATGATCCAATGTTGTCCCAAATGACTGATGATGATAAATAGAATCCACCTGTGTGTAATCAAATCTCCGTATAAATGCACCTGCTCTGTGATAGTCTCAGGGATCTGTTCAAAGCGCAGAGAGCATCATGAAGACCAAGGAACACACCAGGCAGATCCGAGATACTGTTGTGGAGAAGTTTAAAGCCGGATTTGGATACAAAAAGATTTCCCAAGCTTTAAACATCTCAAGGAGCACTGTGCAAGCAATCATACTGAAATGGAAGGAGTATCAGGCCACTGCAAATCTACCAAGACCCGGCCGTCCCTCTAAACTTTCATCTGGAACAAGGAGAAGACTGATCAGAGATGCAGCCAAGAGGCCCATGATCACTCTGGATGAACTGCAGAGATCTACAGCTGAGGTGGGAGAGTCTGTCCATAGGACAACAATCAGTCGTACACTGCACAAATCTGGCCTTTATGGAAGAGTGGCAAGAAGAAAGCCATTTCTCAAAGATATCCATAAAAAGTGTTGTTTAAAGTTTGACACAAGCACCTGGGAGACACACCAAACATGTGGAAGAAGGTGCTCTGGTCACATGAAACCAAAATCCAACTGTTTGGCCACAATGCAAAGCGATATGTTTGGCGTAAAAGCAACACAGCTCAGCACCCTGAACACACCATCCCCACTGTCAAACAAGGTGGTGGCAGCATCATGGTTTGGGCCTGCTTTTCGTCAGCAGGGACAAGGAAGATGGTCAGAATTGATGGGAAGATGGATGGGGCCAAATACAGGACCATTCTGGAAGAAAACCTGTTTGAGTCTGCAAGAGACCTGAGACTGGGACGGAGATTTATCTTCCAACAAGACAATGATCCAAAACATAAAGACACATCTACAATGGAATGGTTCAGAAATAAACGTATCCAGGTGTTGGAACGGCCAAGTCAAAGTCCAGACCTGAATCCAATCGAGAATCTGTGGAAAGAGCTGAAGACTGCTGTTCACAAACGCTCTCCATCCAACCTCACTGAGCTCGAGCTGTTTTGCAAAGAAGAATGGGCAGAATTTCAGTGTCTCCATGTGCAAAACTGATAGAGACAAACCCCAAGAGACTTGCAGCTGGAACTGCAGCAAAAGGTGGCGCTACAAAGTATTAACGCAAGGGGGCCGAATAATATTGCACGCCCCACTTTTCAGTTTTTATTTGTTAAAATAGTTTGACACATCCAATAAATTTCATTCCACTTCACGATTGTGTCCCACTTCTTGTTGATTCTTCACAAAAAATTAAAATTTTATACCTTTATGTTTGAAGCCTGAAATGTGGCAAAAGGTTGAAAAGTTCAAGGGGGCCAAATACTTTTGCAAGGCACTGTATTTAGCTCTGAATTAATGCTGCCAACTTCAGCTCACCCACCTGTAATCTCCGTAGGTCTCATCTTTCATTGGCCAAACGTCTGAACCAACGTCCTTGTTTTCTTTGTTCTTGACTGTAGTAAAACAGAAAAAGAATAAAAGTCTCTTATCAATATTATTTAGCTCACATACTGTCTGCTGTACCCGATCTTGTGTTGGTGTACCTGCATATTTCCCACCCCTGCTGCGTTTAATAAGGCAGAGGATGAGGAGGATCAGGATGAGCAGGATGATGGCACTGATGAGTCCTATCAGCCAGCCTTGGGTGGCAAACCCTCCAGGCATCTCTGATGGAACTGAAAGACAAGGATTTCATTCAGTCCAGTTTTATTTGTACAGTAAAACCCTTTAGAACTCCTTAAAGAGAACAAAGTACAGTGCAATACAGTAAAACAAGCAAACACTCACAATAAAAGATTAAAATAATTTTTTTCCCCTTTCGGCTGCTCCCTTCTTCAAGGGGTCGCCACAGAGAACTAAGTTGCACGAAGACTTGGTAATTATTTTTACGCCGGATGACCTTCATGATGCATCCACAGACCACTGAGCTACCACAGCCCTCTGTGTGGAGCAGAGAGCTGCTATCTGGGGCACCCGGGGAGCAGATGGTGGGGTTAAGGGCCTTGCTCAATGGCCCAGAGTGGAGCAAATGAGGGTGGAGGCAGGTGTGGGTGCTTCACCTATCCCACCCACATTTTGATGATGCTGGTAACGGAAGTTGGACCGGCGATCTTCCGATTACAGGCCCACCTTCTCTAACCTAAAAAGATACCTTAAATTAAAAGGATAAAAATAAGAACTAATAACTGATAAAAACCATGAAAATCAACAACTTAAAAGACAGCAAAAGCCAAAGAATAAAAATGGTTCAAAGTGAAGCTTTTAAAAACAGCTAAAGTGGAGGAATAGTGTGCAAAGGCAAATCTTTCCATTACTTTGGCCCCAGTACCACAAAAATCTGGTCTCCTCTGAACTTACACCTGGTACTGGGTACACTCAGGAGCAACTGACCAGCAGATCTGAGAGACCAGGAAGGTGTGTAAGGGTGTAGCAGCTCAGAAAGGTAAGGAGGGACAAGACTGTTTAATGATTTAAAAACAAATAAAATAATTTTTAAATGGATTGGCAACGAATGCAAGGATTTTAAAACAGATGTAATGTGGTCAAATTTCCTTGTGCCAGTTAAAAGATGTGCAGAAGCATTTTGCACCATCTGTAAATGGGCAAAAACAGACACACTGACTTCAGCATTACAATAAAGCATTACAATAAAGTAACAAAGGCATGGATCACTATTTCAAACAGATGCCATGGAAGAAGTGGCCTTATTTTAGCCAGCTGCCTCAGATGAAAGAAACTAGATTTCTCCACTGCCCTTATCTGACTGTCAAATGTACGGGTACTATCAATTTTGACCCCAAATTTATGACGTTGTCTTGACCATGTGAGTGGTGGTCTGATCTAAGCAGAGGCACTGCTGAAAATCAACACCTCACTTTTCTTCTTGTTAAAATTAAAAACTTTTAGCAAAATCCAGGCCTGAACCTCATCAAGGCTGTCGAGTAAGTGTCTGACTGACGATGACGAGGCATCCTTTCTATTGAGATTGACAAGTAGGCAAATCTGTGTATAATCCTCATAACAGTGGAAAGGTATACCCTGCTCCTGAGGATGGAACCAAGTGGAAGCAGGTAAAGAAAAAATAAAAGGCGACCCAGAATTTAGACCAGAGGAACTCCACACAAAAGGGTGGGTGGGTTGGTGGGGGTGCGGGAGCGCAGGTGAAGATCTGAAATCACAGAGACTGACACAGAATGTCTGCCCTGATAGTCAAGTAAAATACATTTTATTTATAAAGCACATTTTAAATAGCAGCAGTTACCAAAGTGTTTAACAATAAGATCAAGGCAGTAATTAAAGGAAAAAACTAATAACAAGATTGTTATTAAAAGCATTAAAATAAAAATATAACAACACAAAAACAATGATAAACATCCATCCATCCATTATCTTTACCCGTTTATTCCATTTTGGGTCACGGGGGTCACCGGTGCCCATGTCCAGCAATCACTGTGCGAGGGGCGGGGTACACCCTGGACGGGTCGCAAGTCCATCACAGGGCCACATAGAGACAAACGAGACAAACAACCAATCACTCTCTCACTCACACCTAGGGACAATTTAGAGTTACCAATCAGCCTAACATGCATGTTTTTGGTCTGTGGGAGGAAACTGGAGTACCCGGAGAAAACCCACGCATGCACGGAGAGAACATGCAAACTCCACCCAGAAGGGCCCCTGGACCGGGGTTTGAACCAGGGACCTTGTCGCTGAGAGGCAGCAGCTCTACCAGTTGCGCCACCGTGCTGCCCCAATGATAAACAATGAAATACTAAATCAAATCATATTGTGTTAAATGTAAGTGAAAACTGGTGTGTTTTTAGGAGAGATTCAAAAGCAGGAAGTGAAGGGGCCTGTCTAATGTTGGGGGACAGATTGTTCCAGAGTTTAGGGCCCACGACTGAAAAAGCTCAATCTCATCTGAGCTTCAGCCTTAATTTTGCTACAACCAAAAGCAGCTGATCAGATGGTCTCAGCACCCAAAAAGGAACATATGGTTGAAGTAGGTCAGAGAGGTGTGAGGGTGCAAGGCCATTTATGCACTTATATGTCAACAGCAGAATTTTAAAATCAGCAATGGCGCAGTCGGTAGAGCTGCTGCCTCTCAGCAAGCAGGTTGTCTCGGGACTCAAGACTCAGAGTAAAACCGCTGCTCCTCCATGTTGAAAGGAGCCAGTTGAGGTGGTTCAGTCATTTGGCCAGGATGCTTCCTGGGTGCCTCCCTACTGAGGTTCTTTGGGCATGTCCGACTGGGAGGAGACCCCAGGGAAGACCCAGGATACACTGGCGAGACTATGTCTCTCAGTTGGCCTGGCATCGCCTTGGAGTCCTCGCAGAAGAGCTGGAAGAGGTGGCTGTGGAAAGAGATGTCTGGACCTCCCTGCTCAAGCTGCTGACCCAACAACCCGACTTTAGAATAAGCAGAAGATGATGGATGGATGGATGGAAAACATTCAAAGTGCCACAGGTCTTTACTGTAATGCGACTGTAAACCAGAGGCCACAGTTCGACCTTCAGTCAGATGCGTACCTTCTTTTCCTTTGAACAAATCTGGGCTAAATACTGATATGAAATCAGAAGCTGAATTTTAAATTGTCTTCTTTTTTAGTCCAAATTTAGTCAACAAGACGAACAATGATTTTGTCAGCCATTTTGAAAAATGGTCACCATCTTAGATTTTTAGATCATGTAAAATTGTTCAGAATACTCTTGGGAACAATCCTGCCAAGTTTGATGATTTTGTACCACATTTTGCACAATTCTTGTGTTAGACTGTGTCACTGTTGGAGGCACTGTGGGTTTCAGTGTCTTGCCAGGCGGCACTTCAATGTTACTGTGCACTGGTTGAATTGAACCCACAACTCTCTCATTGGAAGACAGCTAACTTATCCACAGCTTTCCATTTCCATTTACTAAAAAATGTAAATTAAATCCAAATCTTGCAGAGGTTATTGACATACCTGGTCCTTTGGTCCATATCTGTTCTTTCCAGTGGGTGTAGTTTCCATGTAAAATCTCTAGATGGTACTGTGTTCCTTGTTCGAGGCCTGATAGAAAATAGAAGCCCTGAGTGGAGTTGACCACTTCTGATTTTTTCCACTGACCACCATCTGCACACAGAAACAGAAAAAGTATTGTAACACAGTGACGTTCTATACCCACCTGACGAGGAAAACACCTGTTACCTAATAAAAAAAACTTAAAAAAAACTTCAGGGTCAGTATTTTTTTGTGTGTGTTTAGTTGTTCTGTTTGAGTTTTATTTTGGTGTTTGTTTCTTAAGGCAGTGGGCTTTGTGCACAGTTTGTTCTAATGATGGGCAAATGATATACAGTACCCTCACTATATTGCAGTTCACTTTCTGTGGCTTCACTATATTGTGGGTTTTTTAAACCCATTTTTTTAATATTGTGTTTACTGTATGCTGTGCACTACTGTACATTCATCTTATTGTCATCATCTTCATCATAATCGCCAAAATGTTTAAGAGCAAATGAAGAGCAGTGTTTCCCCTAGACAACTTGCCATGGTGGGGCGCTCATCTCATCCGTGATTTTTGTCAGGGGGTGCAAGCGAGATACGTCTGAGCTGCGCGCTGTTTGTACTGACAGTTTTCAAGCGAGGGGGTGGGTGGTTCAGCGTGAGGGAAGAGGCAGCTGCCTTAAGCGTTTTATCATTGCGCGCCGCTAGCTTAGCGCTATGTCCATGCCGACAGGTAGGGTTTCAGTTTGACGCGCAGTTCGGTTCGGTAGGCGGGGCTCTCGGTTCTGTTGACAGTTCGGGCTGCCCTGCTTATATAATGGTAGGGGAAACACTGATGTGTTTATAAGAGAGTGGGAAAAATTAATAAGAGTGTGGGAAGGGCTTATAAAGCCTTAAATATATATAAATAATGAAATAAATATAACATCGGTACTTTGCGGATTTTCACGTACCGCAGGGGTCTCTGGAACATAACCCCCGGGATAGGTGAGGGACCAGTGTAGAGGCTACGGAGCTTGTGTCACTCTTCCTGAAGCAGAATAATTCATAACACTGAGCCTGAGCTTGTTTCAAAACACCAATCGAGGCTTCGGACGTCAACGCTGCGTCATTTCGCTCTTCATTGACTCAGAATGGTTCACTGCATTCTGTGACAACCACAGTTTTACAGATTTGAAGGGTTTTGTGCCACATAAATTATTGAAGATGCATAATTATTCTTAAAAAAATGTTGGATTGTGAAGAGACAGAATTATGTAAAGTGAGTTTGGTGATTTTCATGGCAATGACAAGCAGTAAATGGCGTTCAAAGGTTTGGGATCGATTTGACCTTACCATCAAAGCGGGTATTATGTTTCCTATGACTTACATTTTATGTTTTAATAACTGAACTTTATTTTTCTTTTTTAAATGGGTCTCAAGTTTACAATTATTTGTACGTGTTTGCGCTTCACGCAGTTGTCTTACAGCAATGACACATCATCTTTGCTGAGTGACAGTCATATGACATCCTGGCAGTAAGCCTCGGCATTTCCAACCTCCAACAACCTTCTCCTAAGTCAGTTAACATGGACTCTGGCTTTTCCTTTGGAGTTGGCGAAAATTTGGACTCATGCTCCATTTGTACAGATCAAGTGAGGAACTGGGGAAGCAATTGTCACTTTTCCACGTTTTATTTTATATTGTTTTGTGTCCTTGTACATTTCCAGCGATGGAAGTGTTATTTATACTGTACTTTTTGGTACCTTTTTTGAATCTAATGTATTGTATGGTTGTATTTTTACATGTCTACTGGATTGACAGATGAGCAGGAGCAAGAGCTTGTAAAGCTCAAATAAAACAATATTGCTTTTTTTGTGTGTGTGTTTCTAGATTTTTAGTGTTCACATGCTGAGTGTTGGACGTTACATGGCTTAAGATGTGGGAGTGAGGTTTAAAAAGGGGGGATATACTTGTTTTGTTCTTCTGTTTGGCAAGTTATTGTGTAAGTTTGTAGGTACAGCTGCTCTGATCTTTTGGCTTGTATTGAGAGAGAAGTCACTGAATTAACTTTGAGATTGTTGAAATATTGACCCTTTGTAATGATTCATGTTTTATGTGTGTATTTTCTGCTTGTTCTGCTAACTTCTCCAGTCTTATCAGCTTCACTCAGCTCACCTGTGCCACTCCCTATCTTCTTTCTGCTACACCTGTGTGCTGCGCTTCTTAACTGCGCCCCAGTCTCTGCCTCCCTGCCAGACTGTCTAATCACCTCGTGCCTAAAGTATTCATCATTCTTGTTCCTGCTCTTGCTCCTGTTATCGACCCCATTTCATGACCATGGATTCCTCTCCTTTTTGCCTTACCAATGACACACCTTCTGCCCATTGGTTATCTGGACCTCGACTCTTGTTTTGCCTTTTAACTACCAATTCTTGTTAAACCCCTCTGATAAGTATTGCCGTCTCTTCCTCTCTGTGAATGACCCATGCCTGCGTATTGACCACGACCTTAGAATCTGGATTCAAGGAATTGTTAGTTCCCAGAATCAAGCTCCACAAACCATCTTCCCCATTGACTCTGACACCATCACAGCTGCTGAATTTCAACTCGTGAGTAAATCCTGCAGGTTAGTGCTTCAGAACCTCTCATGTTTTAACGGTCATAAAGCAATCCCAGTCACCAACCTGTTTTTTTTCCCGCAGAGTTTCAGCTGACATACCCATTTCTTGACATTTCTTTTTGTCTCTTGTAACATTTTGTGTTTATTATAGTATTTAAATGGAAATATGTTTTATTTACCTCAGTCTGTATTTGTACAGGGTTCTTCTGTACATTTTTAAGTATTCTCATTCAGAAAAAGGATCTGTTCAACAAAGTTAGGACTGAGATGCTTTTTACCACACTCTACATTTATAATATTCCAAAATCGAAAACCATGTTCGGTGCCGGACACTCCGGTAAGTGAGAAGAGGCTTTTAAAATGCACTGTAGTATATAAGAGCTTCAAAATATTTTTAATGGCGGGAGGTGAATCAGCCACCAATCAGGTGAGGACAAGAAATATTCATACATATAGAAACTATACACGTTTTTATTTAGTGTATTTGTAGTAGATTTATTTGCAAATCACTATGTTTTCATTTGCATTTCACAAAATTTCAATCTGTTGTTTTGTGACATTTTGGAACAGTTGGTGATGTAATAAAACATGGAATGGAAAGACATGTGACCTGCTCCGCTCGGGACAGTTCGTAGTAGTGTTTTCGGTACATACCAAAGCACTGCTTCAATTGTGCCATTACTAGTTCTTACCACTATTCCTGAAGTAGCGAATGTGGAAGCCATGGTTCCGTTCTCGCTCTCCAGGCACCCAGCTCAGGTTGAACGATGTATTACTGGAAACTATGGTGATGTTTGACGGAGGAGCTGCAGGAAGACAAAAACAAATGGAAGTTTTTGGAGTAATGAATGGACACTTGACTGGTGGAGTCAGAATGTTTAGATATTTTTTGTCTTTTTGACCAATTATGAAGTTTCACAGTACAAGCAATTTTTCCCCTATTTGAGAACCCCTGGCTTATATAAACATGTTGATAATTTTACAACTTCAAGACAAACTTCCCTTGATAAAATTGCACTGCTGAAAAAGAAAGTACAGTAGTCCCTCGTTTATTGTGGGGGAGTCGTACCCTGAAGCCCCATGATAAGTGAAAAACCGCGAAGTAGGAATAGTAGT
>NC_056508.1:24997677-25030268 GCF_014905685.2 Nematolebias whitei | reverse complement strand
TGCGCTCTTGCCCTATATATAATTATGTGAGTTAGAGGCAGCCATCTTGGATTATGATGCAGCCACTTTTTGAAAGGAACCGTTCTTTTGCCTAGATGCAGCCACCTACTGAAATTAAAGTCAATGCACTGCTTATCTTTCAAGTTATCACAGGATGGAAGGACATTTATAGTAGCAGTCATCTTGGATTTTGATGGGCAGCCCAATGTAATTCCGGTTCAGTTTCGTGGTTTGCATGAACAACTGTGCAATTTGACTGAATGTTAATGTCGGAACATGTGATGCAGACTACAAAAATGTGGCCTTACCTCCTTCATGCATGGTGGCTCCCCTCTTGGTTATGGGTGGACCATCTCCAGCTGCCGTACGCGCGATTACTTTAAAGATGTAATAGCTGTTAGGGTCCAGACTTTTCAGCTCAGAGGAATTGACATCTGGATCACTGATCATGTGTATTTGCAGCGGGCTGTCATGGCTTTCCACCTCTAAACACACACCACAAACATGTCAGCTAGGTTACACTTTAAATATGCACAGTCTGTTAGTATTTGACCTCAGTTCTTACACCAGTTTATTATTGGCTAACCGTGAGTGGTGATTTGGAGTACCATGGAGTGATCCAGGCCTTCAGTTAGGATATAATATTGTACTATTAGATGTTATCAGAAACTCCATGGACCCACCGTGCGGATTCATAATTTTAGTTTCAGTTTTAGATTTAATTAAGTCACTGGAAATCTATTCTCCTTTTTTTTATTCATCAAGTAAATGGTCTGGCATGGTGGTGTCATATTTTTACAGTCACTAACAACAACTTGAACATAAATGCCAACCCAACACTGAACAGAACCAACAGGAGCAACCCATCTGGACACAGAACTTTAAAAACACCACCTATTTCTGTCCCAAGATTACCTAGAGTGCCCTGCGGTTCACAAAGGCGTACGTTCACATAAAACTTGTAATTTCAAAAAGTTACAATGAAATTTAACTTACTTATACTGTTTCTGTAAAAATTTCATCATGAGAGGTCTAACTGATTGTTTTCCTTTGTACCCCTCTAAACAGTTTGTGGTTAAGATTTTGGAATGCACTTCTGACACTAAGGGGGCCCTCAGCAAGATCTATACTCTGCTCCAGTGGTGTAGTCTATGTTATATGCAGATATACGCCACTAGAAAGGCTTGGGAATTTCAGTATAACTACTTAAAAGTGCCCAATGACACGTGACATATTGGGTATGTGTCATTGTCAACACATTTAGAACATTTTCTAGACACATTGAGTTGGTTCAACCTGTTTTTTGTATAATTAATACTTGAGTACTTACTACTTAATACTTGAACATGTCTTGCTTTGATACTGTTTTATAAAATCTATAACATGCTTTTAATACAAAGTCAACTGTGGTACAAAGTTTGTGGTACATTTATTCAAATATAAGCATCAGAGAAATTTTGAAATGTTCAATATGCTTAAAAAGCTAAATAAATTGATGAATACATTGTACTAACTGGTGTACTTTGGTTTCTAAGCATAGTATACCCAGTACAAAAATGTAGACTACACCACTGCTTTTCTCATTTCATACTATGAGACCAGCTTAGACTCTCTTAAACTGAAATGGTAAACAGACTTGGAGGAATCCATAGCAGACTCAATCTGGTGAAAGATCATTAAGAACATTTACTCATCTTCAATCTGTCTGAGACATGCTGTAATTCAATTCAAGGTGGTGCACCGGCTGCACAGGTCCAAAAACAAGTTGGCCAAGATCAAAGCCGACCTGGACCCTGCATGTAATTGTAAACAAACTCAAGCTACACTCTTGCATACATTCTGGACCTGTCCCAAACTGCAGACCTTTTGGCAATCTATTTTTGACACCTTCTCTGGGATATATGTGGTTAGAGCTCTCCCGGAGATGTGAGTTAAAGATCTTTCTGACGCTTTCTTCAGCCATGCATTCCCAGCAAACCCTCACTACACGTTTGGGTCTATCAGGTCTGTCTGGCATCTTGCCCTGCCATCTAATCCAACTCACTACCAGGTGGTGATCGTTTGACAGCTCAGCTCATCTCTTCACCCGAGTGTCCAAAACAAATGGCCGCAAATCAGATGACACAACTACAAAGTCAATCTTTGATCTATGATTTAGGGCATCCTGGTGCCAAATGTACAAGCAACAACAAAAAAAAGAAAACAGAACAGAAATCCATCCCACCCCTCCCCTCCCACACTGTATCAGTCACACACACACATAAATAAATTCAACAGGTGTTGACATGTTTACCATCTACACCACAAAAGGCTGCCAAGTGTCCCAAAATCTTTTAACTGAACCCTTCAGGGTATATCTAATTTTTTCTAGGTTAATATGACACAACACTTCTCTTATCCAATTTACATATGCTGCGGGGTGTGGGTCCTTCCAATTGTACAAGATGAGCCTCCTGGCCAGAAGAGAGCCAAAAGCAATCACATCCTTCTCGTACTTGCTTAGGGACATATCCACAGGAACCTTCCCGAACAGAGAGATGAATGGTAATGGTTGTACAGTTTCCACATCCCAGCTGAGGCGAGTGACATTGAGTCTGAGTGGGCCATGTTCTGTGACTCAATTGTTGAAGTGGCTGCCTTGAGCTGAGCCACAAGGTTGTTGGTGCTTTTTGCAGTGGCCATTCTCAAATTTGATGGTGAACACACCAGGATAGGGAGTCTGTCAAGCTGAAGAAAGAGTCCTATTGGTCCTTGTTGGCTGATGGGACTCCAGAGGCAACTGAGGAGTACCGGAGGGCCAAGCGGTCTGCAGTCTTGGCTGTTGCTGAGGCAAAAGCTCAGATATGGGAGGAGTTCGGTAAGACATTGGATAAAGACTCTCGGTCAGCACCGAATAAATTCTGGCAAACCATCAGGCAGCTGAGATGGGGAAATCAGCTCTTTACTAACAATGTGTTCAGTGAAGGTGGGGTGCTGTTGACCTCAACCAGTGATGTCATTGGGAGGTGGAAAGAATACTTCTCTGTTCTTCCCAATCCCACCAGCAAGTCTTTGTGGGAGGAAGCAGAGCTGTAAGGCAAAACTCTCTGTTTACCGGTCGGTCTACGTTCCTACCGTCACCTATGGTCATGAGCTCTGGGTAGTGACCGAAAGAATGAGATTGTACATATAGGTGGTTGAAAAGACTTTCAGCCGCAGGGTAGTTGGACTATCACTTAGAGATAGGATGAGAAGTTCTGTTATTCGGGACAGCTCTGAGTAGAATCACTGCTCCACATCGAAAGGAGCCAGCTGAGGTGGTTCGGGCATCTGGTAAGGATGCTCCCTGGGCGCCTCCTGAGGGAGGTGCTTTGGGCATGTCCAACTGGGAAGAGACTACAGGGAAGACCCAAGACACGCTGGAGAGACTATGTTTCTCAGTTGGCCTGGGAACTCCTTGGAATCCTCATGGAAGAGATGGAAGAGGTGGCTGTGGAAAAAGATGTCTGGGCCTCCCTGCTCAAGCTGCTGCTTCCGCGACCCAATTTTGGAACAAGCGGAAGGTAATGAATGAATGGATGTAATGAAACCAAAACGCAAATTTTATTAATGAAAAGTAATCAATGTAAACTTAAATCAGATATTTAACCTTAAGTTTTTTAGAGCAACTACAATGTCTTTGGAGATTTTTGAATTGCAGTTGCAAATTAATGCATCACAAATCATCCATCCATCCATCCATTTTCTTCCACTTATCCGGGGTTGGGTCGCGGGGTTAGCAGCCTAAGTAGGGAGGCCCAGACTTCCCTCTACCCAGCTACTTGGGCCAGCTCCTCTGGGGGAATCCCAAGGCGTTCCCAGGCCAGTCGAGAAACATAGTCCCTCCAGCGTGTCCTGGGTCTTCCTCTGGGTATCCTACCGGTGGGACGTGCCCGGAACACCTCACCAGGGAGGCATCCAGGAGGCATCCTAACCAGATGTCCAAGCCACCTCAACTGGCTCCTCTCGATATGGAGAAGTAGCGGCTCTACTCTGAGTCCCTCCCGGATGACCAAGCATCTCACCCTATCTCTAAGGGAGAGCCCAGACACCCTGTGGAGAAAACTCATTTCGGCCGCCTGTATCCATGATCTCATTCTTTCGGTCACAACTCAAAGCTCATGACCATAGATGAGGGTAGGAACGTAGATCAACCAGTAAATTGAGAGCTTCACCTTATGACTCAGCTCTCTCTTCACCACAACAGACTGGTGCAGCGCCCACTTCACTGCCGATGCTGCACCTATCCGCCTATAGATTTCACGCTCCATTTTTCCCTCATTTGTGAACAAGACCCCGAGATACTTGAACTCCTCGACGTGGGACAGGACCTCCTCCCCGACCCGGAGAGGGCACTCTACCCTTTCCCGGCTCAATACCATGGCCTCGGATTTGGAGAAACTGATCCTCATCCCAGCCGCATCACACTCAGCTGTGAATTGCTCCAGCGAAAGCTGTAGATCACGACTTGATGAAGCCAATAGGACCACATCATCTGCAAAAAACAGAGAAACAATCCTAAGGCCACCAAAACGGATCCCCTCAACACCTTAGCTGCACCTAGAAATTCTGTCTATAAAAGTTATGAACAGAATTGGTGACAAAGGACAACCTTGGCGGAGTCCAAATCTCATTGGGAACGAGCCCGACTTACTGCCGGCAATGCGGACCAAGCTCTGACACCGGTCGTACAGGGACCTAACAGCCCGTATCAAAGGGCCTGGTACCCCATACTCCCAGAGTATCCCCCACAGGGCTCCCCGAGGGACACGGTCAAATGCCTTCTCCAAGTCCACAAAGCACATGTAGACTGGTTGGGCAAACTCCCACGCACCCTCCAGGACCCTGCTGAGGGTGTAGAGCTGGTCCAGTGTTCCACAACCAGGATGAAAAATGCACTGCTCTTCCTGAATCTGAGGTTCGACTATCTGACGGACCCTCCTCTCCAGAACTCCTGAATAGACCTTACCAGGGAGGCTTAAAAGTGTGATCCCCCTGTAGTTGGAACACACTCTATGGTCCCACTTTTTGAATAGGGGGACCACGACCCCAGTCTGCCAATCCAGGGGAACTGCTCCCGATGTCCACACAATATTGCAGAGTCATGTAAGCCAACACAACCCCACAACATCCAGAGCCTTAAGGAACTCCGGGCGAATCTCATCCACCCCTGGGGCCCTGCCACCGAGGAGCTTTTTAACCTCCTCGGTGACCTCAGCACCAGAGATTGGAGAGCTGACCCAAAGTCCCCAGGCTCCGCTTCCTCAATGGAAGACGTGCCGGTGGGATTGAGGAGGTCTTCGAAGTACTCTGCCCACCGACCCACGACATCCCGAGTTGAGGTCAGCAGCACACCACCTCCAATATAAATAGTGTTGGTAACATACCACTTTCCCCCTCTGAGACGCTGGATAGTGGACCAGAATCGCCTTGAAGCCATACAGAAGTCATTCTCTGTGGCCTCTCCGAACTCCTCCCATGCTCAGGTTTTTGCCTCAGTGACAACCCAAGCCGCATGCCACTTGGACTGCCGGTACCCATCAGCTGCTTCCAGGGTCCCACAGGCCAAAAAGGCCAGATAGGACTCCTTCTTTAGCCTGACAGCATCCCTCACCACCGGTGTCCACCACCGGGTTCAAGGGTTACCACCGCGACAGGCACCGACAACCTTGCAGCCACAGCTCCAATAAGCCGCCTTGACAATAGAGGTGTGGAACATAGCCCACTCGGATTCATTGTCCCCCACTTCCCCCGGAACGTGTTCGTAGCTCTCCCGGAGATGGGAGTTAAAGCTCCGTCTCACGGGAGACTCTGCCAGACGTTGCCAGCAGACCCTCACAATATGTTTGGGTCTGCCAGGTCTGACCGGCATCCTCCCCCACTATCGGAGCCGACTCACCACCAGGTAGTGGTCAGTGGACAGCTCCACCCCTCTCTTCACCTGAGTGTCCAAGACATGCGGCCGCAGATCATATAAGACAACAACAGAGTTGATCATCGAACTGCAGCCTAAGGTGTCCTGGTGGTGTCTGCATCACAAATAATGTGGTCAAAAAAAATCTAAGGCCTTCCCAAAGTCCTGAGTCTTGTGTTTTGGTCCTGCTCAGTATAGAACATTCTGACTGCTTACTTTTCAGTTGCTCCTCACAGTTCCAGGAACTCGTCTTAAGCGCAGAGGTGACAGGGCCTTCTCTGTAGCAGGCCCAAGATTTTGGAACGAGTTACCTCTGCTTGTCAGACAAGCCCCCTCCCTCAGTTTTCAAATCCCGTGTAAAAACCCAGCTTTCAACACCAGATGATCTGTGTTTTGAACCTGTATACTTCACACAGGTTAGTCGTCTTATTTATTATCTGCAACGTTTTTATGTCTATATTCTGATTTAACTTCATTTTGTATGTTGCTTTGTGTGTTGCCTGTTTTTCTGTTTGTACAGCACTTTGGTTGGCCTTGTTGCTGTTTTAAGTGCTCTATAAATAAAATGGTATGGTGTGGTATGGTACTTTTCCTGTCTGTTATCAAACAAACTCATCCTGCAGAAACTCTGAATTCAGCCTTCTCTCCTGACAGTGAAGTCTTAACAAGCACGAGCTCCTTATGTTTTTGCCTAGAGACAAAATAAATAACTAAATACTGTAAATCCAATTGAATGTATTTTCATGAATTCAAAAATATTCTGCTCAACTGCAAAGTAGTTTACAGAAAATAGGAGAAATTACAAAAGAATAATAAAAATTAGATTGAAAATATGTTTTTATATAAAAGAAATACTAAATTAAAGTTCTAAATGTAACCATTTGTGCTATATTCTTAGGCATTCTCTGAAGAAATTGAAGGCCTTGAGAGTTCCCCGCTGCCATTTATAAATGATTACTTTGCCTTACATAATAAAATCAGGGCTGTGTTTACAACATAAATTCAGCTTTTGCAATGAATTAGGTTAGTTATTCCAAAACATTCTAACTTTACCTTGTTGGTACTGCACCACATATTCCAGGAGTTTGCCATTGATTTCCAGTGGAGGAGTCCAGTAGAGAATGACTGATGTATCTGTAGGGCTTTCAAACCTTAGAGAAGCAGGTGGACCAGGAACTACACACACATATAGAATGTGGTTAAAATATTTCATGATAGCTGAAACTGGAGCCTTGAGGCAGATAAATTGATAAAATAAATAGATATGGGCACCAGTGACCCCCGTGACCCCAAAACGAAGAAGTGTGTAAAGAGGATCGATCTAGCATCAGGGACAATGGATTGAGCATGCATCAGGATGATGGATGGACTTTTGTACTGTAAAATAAGTAACGTCTGATTTGAACTGACCTCCCTCGGGGGTGTTGAACTCTACAGGTTTAGAGGGAGGACTCTCTCCTTTTTTGTTGAATGCTGTGATCCACAGTTCATACTGAGAGAACAGACGCAGTTCAGTCAGCTCAGCAGAAGTATTTGAACCAAGAACTTCAACCACCCAGCTGTCATCCTCTTTTAGCCTTTGGTGTCCCATTCTCCCTCTTTCATCTATGTGGTGATGTTTGCTGAGAGACCTCCTGCCTCTTCTGTTCAGAGGACCCAATCTCCTGATGTAAATCTGACAAACACAGAGAATGAAGGTGATGTTTTCTGCAGTTATTTAGTCAGTAGACTTGTTGTAATAATAATAACTAGTACCTTGTATCCCTTCAGTTGACCTCTAACACTCTGGGCTTCATTCCATGAAACTTTGACTGTGCTGTTTGTTACAACACATGCAACTCCAGTGGGTGCCTCCTCTGGCTCTGAGAGAGGGGGAACAAAAAGATGACTCAGAAAGTATTGTTGGCTGAGACATCAGCCTTCCAAGCAGTAGACTGATGTCTCCTGTTGCTGAGGAATTTGAATTGTGAATATTTGTAGTTTTGGAGATGAGTGTTTTCCTGGACTGGAATTGAACAAGGAATGTAAATAAATCTTAATGTTTTTGGTACAAGATATTCAAGTGTTTAGGAGTTACACTATGTAGAAGAAAATAAGTAGTTTTATTTATTTTATTAAAAAAAATGTTTTTTTTTTGCTTGTTCGAGGCAACACACTAGCATTCAGCTATTGTTCTGCTTCATTTAGCTTTCAGCTATTGTACCACTCCTTTAACACTCAGATTCAGTTTTGTTGACAACGTTCAGCAAAATCCTTTTGCACTCAACATTCCCACTGCATTTTCACATAAAATGTAATTTGTTTAGTTTTATTTGGAGATTTGGAGACTTCGGTTCATGACCACCTGACACTGAAACTGGCATGAAAGAACCAAAAAAGATCAGGAAACATACTGTCCTCTCCGGAGTGTCCGATCTTGGACTCTGGTGACGGTCCTGTCCCAACTGTGTTCACAGCCTGGACTTTAATTTCAAATGGCATGTAGGTTCCTGTGTTGTTTATTTGAAAAGGTGGAGATTTTATGTAGGCTGAGTTCCAGATTTGTTTTTTCTCTTGAGCCTCCCGCCAGTACACTTTGTACTGAAAGTCCTGACCATTATGCAAGCGGTGTTCCATTTTCTGAAATGGTGTGTAAAATAGATATATTTGTATTAAACTTCGTTGGGAAAAATTAATACATACACAGATGTACACAACCTAATAACTTACATCCCAGGTGATAATCAGAGTCCCTGGGTCTGATGAGTTACTGCGAACTCCAGTGGGGTTTTCACCGGGAACTGTGAAAGGAAAAAAGAGTAAACACAAACTAACTAGAAATGCAGGCAATTACCTTTGGGCTCCAAGGGCCTTAAAAAACATCCACCCTGGGTACTGTCTGCTATAGCAGTGGTTCCAGCTGTATTTTCAGAGTCAGAGATATTTATTTGTCATACACACCACACGTGGTACATGAGGTGGAACAAAACTGTGTACACAGGGTCCCAGTTACATCCAACAAAAACAGAAATTGTAGAGAAAAACATTAGTAAGATCCAAGTCATGAACCAAGAATATACTACATTCACTAAACTAAGAAGACAAAGAACTGGGATAACTCCTACTTGTACCTATTCCCCTTCAGGACTGTGTCTCTCTCCACCCTTATGTGCTGTGTTATGGTGGATGGTGCCAATTACCAGCTGGTGGTGTACTGTGGTCCTCTGTAGGTTCACTGGGGTCACTTCTTCCAATGTCATTAACAGCAATGACTCGGAACCGGTAGATACAGAAGGGCTGGAGCATGAGCTGTACGTGGTTGAAGTCCCCTGGTACAACTTTTGTCTTTTTCCACTTTTGTTTCCCTTTCGCTGTCTGTGGCTCTTCGTGAACTTCCACAATGAACTCTTGAAAGAGACATAATTGTTTTCAATAAATGTTCATGCAATATCTAGGTTCATTTGTCTGCAGCATTAGCAAAATATCTTACAAACCAGAAAAAAGTTCTGAAAGCAATCTGAATCTTTGAGTGATTAACCCTTGGAGTCAATCCCCAACAAGTTGAATGCTACAGGTTGTCTACCAATTTAAGCAAAAACAAAAAGGTTTTGATTCAGACAATTTTATAGCTACTGAGCTCCATTTCAACATGTTAGAAGTTGAGCGTCATCCCTAATACAGACACTGAGAGCCATCTCATTGTGCAGGAACTGTTTTTTGCCAAAACATTACCGATATCTACTAGAGTTAATTCAGCTTTTTAGCAAAATATCTTATGGGATGGTTGATAGATTTTGATGAACATTTCAGTATGTAGTGTTACCGCAACATGAAAATTACAGAGTTTGAAGCAGATCAACTTAGGATCAAAGTTTCACATTATCACTTATCACATCAACTCTGAGGATGTAAATATATAAAGTTCACATGAGAAGATCTAAAAAATGGCAGGTTGGCTATCTCAGACTGTGAGGTCTCAATAGAGGACATTTGCAAATGGATGTGTACTGCAAACCCACCCACACAGACCAATACTTGCAGTTTGTTTCCCATTACCCACTGGAGCATAAGTTAGGAGGCATTAGGACTCTGTACCACAGACAGCGTCCCCACTAACTCAGGAGCCAGACAGAAGGAGAAACCCCACACAAAACGGGCTCTGGAGCAATGTGGATATCCTACATGGGCCGTCCCAAAAGTTAGGGCACCAATGAGCAGTTGTTAGGCTCATTGTCCTCCTTCTACATGTGAACAGCTAGTTCTGGATGTCACCAGCAAACTGGTTGAGCCACTATGAGAAGGTGCTATTTATAAGACAGTTTTTTGCAGCTCCTCTGACTGAAGAAGACTTTTAGCTAAAACAAAACATATCAACAATGAAGAATCCATCCAGAGGACCTGACAACTTTGTTAGATTTAGCTATCTGGATTATTGAGCATGCATCAGGACAATGTAACAAAGAGATAGACAATTTTAGGTTACTGGAATTTTAAGCTGTATCATAGACACATTTTAACAAAAAAGCCACCTGCTGAAAGAAAGTAAAGGTTTTAAAAAATGGGTCACCTGTGACCTTAAACTTTAACCCTGTGACCTTGAAATAAATAAGGATAATGTTTGCCCATGAGCTGTTCAGCTATGAAGGTTGACATTCCAATATTTAACAATTGTAGTTGGAGCACATGATCAACTATGTATTTGACCTTTGACCCATTGACATTAAAATAAATAGGGATCATTGCTGACCCAAGAGGAATTCAGATGTGCAGTTTGACACTTCTTCTCCGTTTTAAAATGAGAAAGCTCCCAAGATGGGAAGCAAAATATTACAAAATAAAAGTTCTTTTTTTGTTTTTTGTTTGTTTGTTTTGTTATATTTGCTTTGTTCTAAATTACTTTGAATCTGCACCAGCATACAAGCTATGGTTTATCCACTAGTGTGCATGTTCCATACCTGTAATGGGACTGTTGTGTGAAGGTCCTGGGGTCCAGCTGAGAGTGACACTGTAATCCTCAATATCAAACAGAGACACAGAGCTGGGAGGGTCTGGTGAACCTAGGGGCCCAACAGAAACAGTCATCCACAGCCAACACACAGTCAGATCTTTTAGTTAGTACACGCAATGCCATACCTACTACAGTGATGGATCCAGTTGCACTTACACTGCCCAGTGATTTAATGTAAACCTCACAAGAATAAGTTGCAGTGTCTTCTGGCTGGACATTCACCACTCCCAATGTGTTATTCTCAAACATAGTGTACCTAAAACCACAAGCAATACAAATCAATTTCAGAAATATTGTGTCCTATAGAGACCTGTTCTAGTCAATCACTTGACCGAAAGTTGTTTTGTATAATTTGTGTAATTCTTTTATATAGACAAATAACTTGAAGGCATGAATTATCTAGCTATTTAACAGTCAATAATGGTGTGCCACAAGGTTCAGTTTTAGGGACAGTCTTTTTACAATTTATACAAGTAATGTAGGTCAAAACATTCCTGATGCCTCTTTGCATCTCTATGCTGATGATACAATTGTTTGTTGTCGAGCTAACACAGTTGCCAAGGTTTTCCAACTTCTACAGTCTGCATTTAACATCATTTGGTCAGACTTGTTCCATCTCAAATTTGTGCTAAATGATTATAAATGCCAAGGGGATGTTGTTTCCAAACAGAAAGTTGGTGCCAGCAGATCTTCATCCTGTCTCATCCATGCCTGGTGTTCCTATAGAGTCTGTGGATTCTTACAAATACTTGGGAATTTTAATTGATACACATCTTTTTTTAAGGCACAAATTGAAAACTTGATGAAGAAATTGAAACAGAAATTATTTTCCTTTTTCAGAAATAGATCTTGTTTAACCCTGAATGTCAGGAAATGCCTTGTAGCTGTCACTTTCCTACCAGCTATCAATTATGGTGATGGTATTTACTAGAATGCCACTGCCATCTCCTTGCAGATGTTGGTTGCCATCTACCATAGCATTCTAAGGTTCATAACTCGTAACTACCTTACCCATCACTGCACTCTGTACTCATTGGTCAGTTGGTCATCAATATCTACACTTGGGTTCTCACACTGGTACATCTTCTTCTACAAATCACTCCTTGGTCAGCTATCTTCTTTTATCTCCTCTCACATGTCACAACATTAGTGCAGTTACAGTGTGCACTCTCAGGCCATCATTACCTATAGCTTTGCCTTAGTATGGACTGAACTTGGCAAAAAGGCCTTTTCTTACTCTGCTCCTGTAACATGGAACACCTTGCAAGATCATTAGCTGTCCACTTTGATTTCTGTTGGAGAAAAATATTGTTTCTTAACTTAAATAAAAGAACCACACTCCATGCCAGGAGTGGACTTTTAACTATCATTTTACTTGCAAGGACTCACTCAAGACAGATTACCTACACAAATACACAGATACACAATGCATGGAACATGTCACAGAATGGTCATCGAATAGTTTGCTGCAGACTTTTATACAGCAGCAGAGTCCAGCAGGCGTCCCTCATAGCCAGCTGCAGTCAGACGGATAGACAAGATCTATGGCCATTGGCAAGTCGGCCTCCAGATAGAGATAAGAGAATGCTTTGGGCATGTTCTCATAGCGTCAACACCAGTGAAGCACTGCAAGTCAGTGAGCTGGCCTTCAGGCCGAGACAAGAGAATGTTTTGTGCACACATTACAGAAAGATGTTCTCAGCCATCTCAGCCATAATATAATGATAATTAAAAAAAAAAAAATTCTCCAACAATTTCTTTAAGGGATTTTAAACATTTGATAAGGTCATTAAGAAAATCTAAGCAAATATGTTCTAGGTTTTAGTATTTTACCTTATTTTATATGGCACTTTGATTTTTATTGTTTTTATAACAATGTTTTTATTTTAATTGCTTTTCATTGTTGTATATTGTTGTCTGTATATGTTCTCTGTCTAAAACAGGTCTCTCTTGAAAATGAGTCCTCGTGACTCAAGGAGACTTCCATTGTATAAAGGTTAAATAAAAAATAATTTGTCTAATGGTAATGATTTCCTGCAACAATAAATTTTACCCCTAAACAAATCTCTAGACATGCTTCTGCTCTAAAAGTCTTCTTCTACTCTAATAATGCTGTAACTGTGTCCCTGAGTGACCGCCATATTGTGAGTGTAACTTTACTTGTCGTCCCGTGATGACTCAAGTAGCGTGTGTCCATTCTTTCTCCATTCAACCTTGTAATCATGCAGTCGAGGATCCCTGTAGAAGAGACAATGCAGGAAAGCAGTACTTCCTCTGAGGACGCGTTCATCCTGGGGGCCCAAAAATATCACTGTTCGATCTGAGAAAAAGAAAAAAATACAGGACAGCAATATTTTATATAGTTCTGCTGTTTGTCACCAAATTATGTGCAAGACTTACTGAAGACTTCCAAGTTTGCAGTGATGAAGATGTCCGTGTTTTTGACAGAGCAAGTGTACACTCCGCGATCTTCGTGCGTAGCATTCACCAGCTCCATTGTCCCATTAGTTAAAAAAGAAACTCGAGGATCTAATATCAAAGAAATCATATCCTCACTCACCCTGCAGACACATACAGTAAACATATCAATTACAAATGATAATCAGAGGTGCAGCTGCAACTTCAAAAGTAAAGTTAAACTCAAAAGTTTTATTCCAGCATTAGGTATATCAGTGGTAACTGCAGAACAGTCCATATAGGATGTTTTCACTCATTTAGTGAGAACAGAAAAATCTATTTTAAGACCATGGTTAGAATGTGAAACCTTCTTTTTTATTTGTAAAAGAACAATGTGAAACCTTTATAATTCCAATCTTGTTTATTTACAGTATCTAACTGAGAGCACCTAGCCCACTTGATCTAAAGTGGATATAAAAAGTCTACACCCCCATGATAAAAATGCAAGGTTTTTAATGTAAAATTTAAACCATGATGAATCATATTAAATAATTTCCCCTCTTTATGTGACATGTCTTGCACAATTTAACTGGGAAAAATCTGCAGTGGAGAAATATAAAAAATTAAAAGGCATTTAGTTCCTTGTTTAACTGTACTTACTCCTAAAATAATACTTTATTAAAGCAAATTCTGACTTTATTCCAGATCAACCGAACCATCCAGTCCCTATACAAGCGGTGCAAGAGTTTGGTTTGCATTGCTGGCAGTAAGCCGGACCCCTTCAGAGTGAGAGTTGGACTCCCCCAGGGCTGCCCATTGTCACCAATTCTGTTCATACCGTTTATGAACAGAATTTCCCGGTGAGTCTGGTTCAGTGGCCTCAGGATTTGGTCTCTGCTCATTGTGGATGGTGTGGTTCTGTTGGCCTCATCATACTGTTATCTTCAGCTCTCACTGGAGTAATTTGCAGCCTAGTGTGAAGCAGCTGAAATGAGGATAAGCACCTCCAAATCTGAGGCCATGGTTCTCAGTAAGAATAGGGTGGATTGCTCTCTCTAGGACAATCTCCAGATTGTTATTGAGCTGCTGCCTCTAGCATAGAGGGAGATATAGATAGCTGGATCTGTGCAGCTTCTACAGTATTGAGGACCCTGCCAAGCATCAGCTACTGGTCAACAAAACCATAGCTCAAAACTGTAAGACCAGACAGACAAGCCTGTGCACAGCCTGGATTGACTACAGGAAAGCTTATGACTCCATGCCACACACATGAATACTGATGTGCTTGAAACAGTATATTAAAAATGACACTTAAGAGCCTTTATGAAGAACTCAATGGAAATGTGGAAGACAACTCTTGAGGCAAATTCAAAGCCAATTGCACAAGTCAGCATCAAATGTGACATACACCCGGCCACATGTAATGTGGCGAGGTGTCCCCACTCCTGTTCTGCATAGGCCTCAGCCATCTCAATCAGATCATTGCAAAAAGTGGCTATGGATACCAGTACCAAAGTGGAACAATCATCAGTTACCTCCTCTACATGGATGACATTAAGCTGAATGCCAGAAATGAGTTAGACATTGACTCAGTGATCCACCTCACCAGGATATACAGCAAGGATATTGGAATGCCATTCAGACTAAATAAATGCAGTGGAATGGTTTTCAAGGGAGGCAAGGTGATCACAACTGAAGGGGTTGAACTACCTGAAGGCAACATTGCTGGTGTCTAGGACAGCTATAAATACCTTGGAATCCCACAAGCAAATGGCAATCATGATGAAAAAGTCAGCCAAAACCAAGTACCTACAGAATAAGGCAGGTTCTAAAGAGCGAGCTGAATTGCAAGAACAAAGGCCAAATCATCATGCATACCATGCAGTGACTGTCATCAGATACCCAGCTGGTATAATAGCCTGGCCAAAGGAAGAGATACAAGCCACTGACATCAAGACTCTAATGCTCCTCACAATGTGTCATGGATTTTAGTCCAAGTCCAGCAACCTGAAACTATACACTAAGAGAAAGGAGGGAAGCAGAGGACTACTGAGCATCTGAGCCACTACACAGGATGAAACAACTACGATTCTGGAATATATCAGGAGGAAAGCTCCAATGAAATCCAAACTAAAACATATTTAATTTTAGAAGTCAAGGTATTAAGCTTTGTTCAAGTTGACACCATGGATACATTATTTATATTTTTAAAGGAGGAAATTATCCTTCTCACCATGTAATATTTGGTCGGGGTGAGCCAAAAGACTCACAGTGCATCTGGATGTCTCCGCCTTCAAAGACCTTGTACACAACCCCGTCAGAGGACAAAATTTCTGGAGCAAGTTCTGAGACAAAAGATTCAAAAAGTAACTAACTAAATTAAACATTTTATTAGAATAACTAATGACCAATAAACATGTGTACATACCAACAACAAACAATTGGACATTGAGCAGAATGGAGCCATGCTTGTTGGTGGCTTCACACTGATACACAGCTGTGTCAGCAAGTTCTACATCCCTTAGTATCAATGCACTGCTTGTTATGGTGCGTCGAGGGTCATCATCCACATCTACACACATTTTTAGAAAACATTAAAATCAATTGAAGCAAATGAATGAGTGAGTAAAACAATTGGAAAAGACAACAATAGATAGAAGCAGCTGTTCCAGGAGCTGAGCCTCCATCCACTGCTGATGCCTGTCTTATGTGTTTCATCTGGGGCTTCTGCTAGAACCTAACACACGCGATAAACGAGGGACTACTGTATATATTTGTGACACAACTTTTCCAACATTTACAGTGATTTTTTTTACATTGAGTTTTTCTAGAGTTTACATTAATCATTCTATGTTGTATCACCTTTCATCATCTTTATTTAACCAGATAAAAACCCACTGAGAACCAAGATTTTTTTTCCAAGGGTGGCCTGGCCAAGAGGTCAGCAGCATCCATCACAAAACAGCAATTAACAATAAAGGTTAAAACAATGTTATACCCACATGAAGTTTTGAACAGGCACATGAACAGGCATAGCATAAGCACAAGCAACAGTTAAAACACAAGCAATGATTAAATTACAGACAGTGGGTAAGACAGGCAATGGTTCTAAACATAGGCATCGTTCAGAGGTCTTTCTAACTATCTTTCAGGACCGAACTAAATGCCCTAAAATACATGAGGCCCGGCAGTTATAGTTTGGGTGTTCCACGGTGAGGGGGCAGCAAAGCTGAATGTTTTATTCCCTTTTTCAGTTCTGACTGATGAACTTCAGGACACTGTAAACAGTGTCTTAGGACTGGAGACAAACCTCAAAATACCTTGGTAAACAGTAACTGGAAAAATTTGGATGGGTACTCATGTACTGTATGTACTTTATGAACTGTAAGTACATATGGTAGTAGGGTTTGAATGACTACATATTTTTTAAAGTCGACTTCCACGTGATAAAAGTTGAGTCGCCGTCGACTAGTCAATGTGACATTATAGAAACTCAAGACGCTATATCACATTCACAAAAAAACTTAATTTATTATTAACAAAAAAAGAACAAAAAAAACATTGGGAGTGTATATTTATGCTCCTACCATTTATCATTCTGCAAATAAGTCACAGGAAAACCAAAACTACTATGAAGCTGCAAAAGTTAGTTTTATTTTATCCACTAAATAAAATAAACCACTGTGGCGGTGGTGCGCAGCGGTGGATTCTCCACTGGCGGTGCTACATGGTGCACACCGGCAGTGGTGCATGGTGGTGGATTCTCCACCGGTGGTGGTGTGCAGTAGTAGATTCTCCACAGGCTGTGGTGCGTGGTAGTGGATTCTCCACTGGTGGTGGTGCACACCAGCGGTGGTGGTTTCTCCACTGGTGGTGGTGCGTGGTGGTGGATTCTCCACCGACAGTGGTGCGTGGTGCTAGTCGACGTGAAATTTTAAAATTCGCAAGATGTCCTAGAATCAACTAGTTGAGTGGTCGACTAGTCGAACCAATAACCCCGTAGCAGATACTGAGGTCTTCCCAACTATGGTGAAGACAGTTAATAAAAACACTGTAAAACACTAAAACAATTGCTGTGAAAAGTTTCCAAGTCAGAGCAATAATGTAATTATATACTGCTTTTCTATCTTATAAATATACTCAAAGTGCTTTACAACACAATCTGTGCCCTTATTTACGCATTCACAGCACTCTAGATCTCTACAAAGCTAATTGAACAAATTATTCTAAAAAGACTAATCAGTGCTTTATCACATTCATACACCAATTGGACACACATTGGAGGCAACGAGGGTTTCAGTGTCTTGCCAGGGACACTTGGTATGTGATGGCTGATTGAGATGAACCCCCAACTCTTGCACTGGAGGAAGACTGCTCACCACTCAGCCACAGACGCCCTAATGCCCAGCAGGATGTAGGCAGACAAAATGTATATGGAACTACACTTATTATTTTTCCCAAACAATTTAAGAAAACAAAACATTATCTGTCATGAGGGGCTGGAGCTGGTAAACCCAGTGGTGCAGGCAGTCGAGGACTCAGGAGAATTATTAAATAAAGAATTTATTTACAAAAACAAAAGGCTGAACAGGGCAGCAAAACTTACATGAGTCATCAGGGAATTCACAGAGAGCAGAACAAGGCATCACTAGTGGACAGATAACAATGCCAGGACAAGGGGTAAGACAAACACACAGGGTTAAATACAGATACAAATGAGGACTAACAGACAACATCTGTGAGCTTCACAGGTGTGGGGAAATAGAAAAAATTAAACACAAGGGAGCAGGACAGAGACACAACACAAGATGGAGCCCCACACTAGGAAAACACAAAAGACAGATTACGTGGATCAAGAGGATGCAAGACATAAACACAACACAAGATGGGCCAGACACAAGGAAACACAAACCACATACCCTACACTATCTAATGCAGAAGACTTTGGATACTTTCATACCTGCTAGCGTTTGTCCATTGATGTTCCATGTGATGATGGGCTCTGGACTTCCCTTAGCCAGGCAGTCTAGTCGTACAGTTTCCCCTGGCGTGTACATTAGGTCTTGGGGCTCCTTAAACCAGTAGGGAGCCGCTAGAAAAAACAAATCCAACAATCAAGGAGATCAAAGCAAATTGAAGAAAAAAAAAGTCCAAAAATGAGCTAAAATATTTGTAAGTGATGACAAATATGTAGGAAACAAAATATGTCATAGTTCCAATGTGTTTCCAGGCCAGCTGAGAGACATAATCCATCTGGCATGTCTTGGATCTTTCCAGTCTCGTTCCAGTTAGACATGTCCAGAACACTCATTAAGGAGGTCCAGGGGGCATCCTTACCAGGTGCTCCAACTACCTCAACAGGCTCCTCTTGACATGGAGGAGCATCAACTGTACTCCAAGTCTCTCCTGGAAAACTAAACCTTTCACCCAATCTCTAAGAGAGATTCCAGCCACCTTTGTTGAAAACTCATTTTGACTGCCTTTATCTGCAATCTCGTTCTTTCATTTACTACCCAAAGTTGGTGATGATAGGTGAGAGTAGAAATGTAGACTGACCAGTAAACAATGCTTTTCATCACAATGGACTGCAGCAGAGCACATAATATTGCAAAAACTTCACCAATCCATTTGTGGATCTCATTCCCCTAATTCTCTCAACAATGCCTCAAACTAAATGAACTCCTCTGCTTGAGGCAGCAACTCCTTCTCAACTGAAAGAGGGAAGTTCACTCTTATGACTGAGGACCACAATCTTAAATTCTGATAGTGCTGATCCTCATCCCAGATGCTCACAATCACCTACAAACCACTCCAGAGAGAGCCAGAGATCATGTCACAATAATCAGTGACATTTAGCCCTGGCTGTGCCTGAGTACTACCCTGAAAGGATCTGACTCACTAGCAGGACCAAAATAACATCCTAATTCAAAATAATTTGTCTTACATTTGATCCATTTCATTGATGAGGACTTAATAAGACAAAACTAAAATGGAACTGTATTGACTGTGTAGCTAACCTAGCCACATTTCATGTGACTGACATCTACAGTTAAGAGTCATGGAGGGGACTACAGTACATCTTACAACAGAGATGCCCATTATGTTGATCTCGGACTGATCTAGTTGATCGCAAGACCTGGAGAAAACAAATTTGTTGTTTGCTATTTCCCATTATTTTTATGTCTGCATTCTCTCAACCAGCTACATTTAAACTGTCCTTAAAATCAACAAAAAAGAAAGGAAAATATACTGTAGTTTTTCAATCAGCCATCTGATGAACTGGGATGTGGGTCTCCTGTCATTAGCTGCAACAGAAAGCACCTGGGCAGAGGCCTTCTGTCCACATTATCAGTCCACATTATCAGTCAGACTGACTATTATTATTATATTTATCTTAATTTTATATGCTTATATGTGCAATCTCCCTGGCTAACGTGGTTGTGTTCTTTTGTTTTTTTGTGTTGTTTTTGTAATAAATAAAGTTTGAAAATAATATGTCAGACAAAACCGTCTTATACAGGTTGCTGTTGAATCGTCAATGATGAAGGTCCTGCCTCATAAATATTTTCACATAAATTTTGTTTAAATACTAGGAATTAACATCAACCACACTGGTAAACCACTACTGAAAGCCTCTGATAATTAAAACACTTGCCATAGAAATCATTTTATAGTGTCATACAGAATTACAACCAGTGACATTTTTACACACATTAAGTGCTAACAGAAACACAAACTACCTAAACAGGGAATTTGTATAAAACTTAAATACAAAATAGGTAAAACATTGCACTGCATAAATAGGTTTTGAACTACAAAGAAATCTTCTGGAACAGTTCCGAAAGAAGCAATTTTCACACAACAGCATGTGATACCTGGTGTGGTCAGCAACCCACCTTGAACAGAAACAGTGAAGGAGTGTGTCATGTTCCCATGGCTGTTGACAGCTCTACATCTGTACTCTCCATCATCGTCTTCAGTGATGTGATCAAAATAAAGCCAGCGATTATGATTCTTCAGCTCAGCTCTCAAATGACTGAGATGACCATTAATTTTCTGCCATTCTACCTTAGGAGTAGGCCTATAGAAACACAAAGAAAGACATTCAGAGAACGAAGAACATAGAATGGTAAATGGACTATACTTATATAGTGCCTTTCTATCTTAATGAGATACTCAAAGCACTTTACACTACAAACTGTGCCCTCATTTACACATTCATACAGCACTCTACTATAACTAGAGACTAAAAAAAGTCCATGCTCAATAATCCAGGTATACAATCCAACAATTTTCAGTCAGGCCATCTGGACAGTTTCTTTTTTTTCTTTTTCTGAAACGTTTCACCTTCCATCCGGAAGGCTTCATCAGTCAAGGAAATACACAACACAAAACTGACTCTTCCCCCAAACAGCTTACTCCAAAGTGGAACAAACCAGTTATGTTGGCACTAAGATGGTGTCTTTGGCATGCCCCCTCCTCTGGAGTCGGCCCTCTTCCTCATCAACAGTCATGTCAAACTGGTTCAAAACCAAAAAAGTTAACATGACTGTCGACGAGGAAGAGGGCCGGCTCCAGAGGAGGGGGCGTGCCAAAGACACCATCTTAGCGCCAACATAACTGGTTTGTTCCACTTTAGAGTAAGCTGTTTGGGGGAAGAATCAGTTTTGTGTTGTGTGTTTCCTTGACTGATGAAGCCTTCCAGATGGAAGGTGAAACGTTTCAGACAAAAAAAAATAAACTGTCCAGATGACCTGACTGAAAATAGTTGGATAACTATAGACTAATCAGTGTTTTAGATCACATTCATAAACCACTGGGACACACATCGGAGGCAATGAGGGGTTCAGTGTCTTACCCAGGGACTCTTTAGCATGTGACTACTGGTGGAATCAAACCCCCAACTCTCCCATTGGAGGACAACTGCTTCAACCACTCATCCACAGCATAGAATATTATGCTTTGATAATATTTGATATTTTAATGCTACCATTGATAAATATTTTAAAGACTGGACTCTTAAGGGAGAGAGAATATTAACAAACAAAACAAGCAGTACACCAATGTTCTACATCTCTGAGGGATGTTCTAACAATGTTCTAACATTCTGAATAGTGAATTTTTTGTAGTTTTGGAGATGAGTGTTTGTCTGGACTGGAACGGAACTCGTAATGTTGGTGCAAGATATTCAAGTGGGTAGGAGTTACACTATGGAAAAGAACAGAGAGTTTTTTTTCCCCTTGTCAAGACAGCACAGAGTGATGGATCCTGGTGAGTGGAGGGAGCAATTTTATCCATAATCAGATGCAACGGTGGAGCCAGGGAGTGTCACTGGTTTACTTGGCTTACCATCTACCTCTGTTAGCTGTGATTGCGTTCTTTCTGTTTTTGTCACCTCATCTGCGGCATCGTCTCTTTACTGGTATACGATCATCAATTACGTTTAGATATTTGATTATCTGATAACAAGCTCGCCTATTTCAACTACAATGAGCAGAGCCCTGGGCCTCCCCCTCTCCTGGCTGACATACCTGTAGGCTTGCTCCACGCTGCTTCCCTGCCTGCCCAGAGACAACAGCTCAGGCGCTGGGGAAAACAAGCTGGGCAGCTGATGAAGCTTAAAGCTTGCCTTGCACTTTCTGCTACGACCTCTCCAGCATAATCATAATATGCCGTGGTTCCTACATAGATGGCCCTGCTAAATGCTAGGTCCTTGGCTGATAAAACTTTTATCTTAAATGACTTTTTCTCTTCCTGCGAATTGGACTTTCTCTTTGTGATGGAGACTTGGCTGTGTGCTGGTAAGTTCAGTTTCTTTTCTGAACTTTTGCCTTTGTATTGCTCTTTTTTAATGCTCCAAGGACATCTGGTAGAGATGAGGGAATATTGAATGTCTTTAAAAAAAACATTTGATCTACAAAAAGCTCCAATCGCCATCTCTTTATTTCCAACTTTGAAATGCTTCTTTTTAAGCTGGGTCGCTCCCAGCTGATGCTGTGCGCAGTCATCTACAGACCACACAAATACAACAAATATGAACTCAGTGACTTTTTGGCTATATTGTTCAAATATGACCAGGTTTTAATTGTGGGGGATTTTAATATTCATGTGTGGTGCCCTGAAAAGCCTTTGGCTCAGGAGTTTTTAAATCTTTTAACTTTGTGCAGTGTGTTGTGGGTCTCACTCATCAGCAGGATCATACACTTGATATAGTTTTATCATATGGTTTATCTGTTTTTAATTTAGAAATTGGGAATGCTGTTTTTTCTGATCACAAGCTTTTTTTATTTGACCCCTCTCTTGTCTGTGAGTTTAAATCTCCTGCTCCAGCCAGGACTAGTTGGATATATGACTCTTCCACTGCTGCTTTCTTCTCCTCTGATTTTACCACTAGCTCTGTTACTGACTTTGGACGCTCTGTGTGTCTTAGTACACATGAGCTGCTCTCTCAACATCAGGAGTCTAGTGTGAAGACCATGGCTCTAGTGGCCCCATTAAAATCAGGTACCCCAAGCTCACCCCACATCCTTGGTTAAGTGAGACCACCCAAGCAACCAGATGTCAGTGTAGGAAAGCTGTGTGCAAATGGAAGAATATATATTTATAGTGGAAACTATCTTTGAATTTGACCTTGCAGACCAATTTTTATAGTGACCTTTCTTACACATAAATGCAGCTATACACCAAAATGGAAGTCTGTCCCTCATTTATTTTTCAAGTTACGCACACAACACGCACAAATGTATGGAGGGTATTTTTAATTCTCTCATTTCACTCCACGATGGGGACAAAAAAACAAGAGACTGGTCAAAGGAGAATGATCTCAAACAAACAAACAAACAAAAAAACATGTATCAGAGATCTAGTAAAATCAGCATACAGCACACATACATTGTACAAAAATGTACAAAGATACTTACAGGCCTTTTGGGATACATTCAAGAGTTAGACTTTGACCTCTTAAGGTCTGCACCAAAGTGTGGGAACCAGTGGGACGGAGGAGGTGTGGTCTTCTACCATGAATGACATCATTACCTGGGAGAAAAAGTGAAAGAGTGACCCCAAAAAAATAAACAATAAATTTATTTTTCTTCTTTCTGTTCTTTCGATGTCAGGGTTTGTCACAGTGAGTCATCCTCCTCCATCTTACTCTGTCACCTGTGTCCTCTGTCCTCACTCCAACTACCTCTGTATCCTCTCTAACTTTATCTCACAGTCCTTCAACCTGTGCTGTACCTTTGATGATCACATTCCTAATCTTATCCATCCTTGTCACTTTTGAGGAGAATCTCAATATCTTCAGCTCTGACACTTGTAGTTCAGTCTCCTGTTGAAACAGGAGAGATTGTAAGCTGTACTAACCAAATAAGAAACTACTAAACCCAATTAGATACCCAGTGAAAGTAAAACGCTGTTCTCAGGCAGTAAAGGCAGCTAAAGGATGTAGTACAACACAGAATATTTATCTTCTGTCGGAGCTAACACAGCCTATGTTAAGCAGACAGCTTGGGTTGGCTTAGGACCAGTATACAGAGAAGACACACGCATGGGAGCTGAAACAGATTTCAGAGCAGCTTATCTAGATGTTTTCCAGGGTTAAGGCCACCTGAGCTGTACCACAGAGAGACAGAACAAGGAGCAACACTGGTTGTCTTCTATGACCCCAGACAGATCCCTCTTCCCCTCAGAGATGCAATGTTTCTAGAATTGTGCTGCTCAAGGTGGCTGCATGTTGGAGTACTGGGTAGCTCTGTTACATTCATTGTGAGATATTGCTTTTGAAAACTTTAATTCTTCAATTTTTTGATGTAAATTGTTTTTTTCTTTTCTTCTTTTTTTTTGCATGATTGTTTCCTCTGGTATCAAAAGCTGTGCAGCTGGAAGGATTTTTACTAAAAACTTAACTTTTGGGCATTTGTTATAATGCATAACCATAACAACAAGGTCTTTTTTTTAACAACTGGGAGCAGCTGATTAACATCTCAAAAGCTCAATTATTACCTCAACTAAAGCCCCAAATCCCAAATAATTTGAAAAGGAGGCACCATGGACGCAGTCCCATCTGCATGGCAGCGGTGCTCGATTACCTGAACGCCAAGTTCCTGGAGCTGGCGGGCAATTCGGCTTCTGACAACAAGAAAACCAGGATCATCCCCCAACACCTGCAGCTGGATGTCTTCAACAATGAGGAGTTCAACAAGCTGACCATTGCTCAGGGAGGCGTTCTGCCCAACATTCAGGTGGTCCTGCTGCCCAAGAAAACTGAGAAACCTGCCAAGTCCAAATATATCACACCTGACTCCACCTGCAGGTGGATCACAGACTTCCTAACAGATCAGAGTCAGCGCGTGTGGCTGGAGAATGTTGTTTCGGACTCTAAGCACAGGATCTCCACAGGGCTGTGTACTTTCCCCTCTGCTCTTCTCCCTGTACACCAACTGCTGCACCTCCAGCCATGACTCCATAAAACTTATTAAGTTTGCGGACGACACCACCCTCATCAGGCTCATCTTGGATGGTGACGAGTCTGCCTACACGAGGGAGGTGGACCGGCTGGTAACTTGCTGCAGCAACAACAACCTGGAGCTTAATGCCCAGAAGACAAAGGAGATGATTGTGGATTTCAGGAAAGCCACAGCCCCTCTGCTCCCCCCTTGCCCTTAACAATACCCCCCCCCCCCTCCCCCCATCATCACTGTGGACCGTTATCGGTTTCTCGGCACCACCATCACCCAGGACCTCAAATGGGAGCTGAATATCAGCTCCCTCATCAAGAAGGCTCATCAGAGGATGTACTTCCTGCAACAGCTGAGGAAAGCCAAGCTGCCAGCCAAGCTGATGGTGCAGTTCTACACGGTCATCATCGAGTCCATCCTCTGCTCTTCCATCATGGTGTGGTATGCTGGGGCCACTGCCAGGGACAGACACAGACTGCAGCGCATTGTGTACCCATGACCTGTACATCTCCAGGACTGTGGAGCGAGCAGGTTGGATTACAGCGGACCTTTCTCACCCTGCATATGAACTCTTTGAGCCACTCCTCTCGGGAGGCTTCGGTCCATTCAGACCAGAAACTCCCGTCATAAGAACAGTTTCTTCCCCTCTGCCAACAGACTCTTGAACACTCATAATCACATTACTTTATAACTCTGCTTTGGTCACTTTATCACTGTATTTTAACTGCACTACTCCATTTGCACGTTTTTTTCTGAGTATTGTGTTGTATTGGTGTACATATGTTTTCTTTTATATTTTATTCGCACCTTTATGCCGAAGCAAGTTCCTAGTCTGTTCATTGACAATGGCAATAATAAACTGAATCTGAATCAGTTTCTTCAGATCCACTGTAAGAAGACCGCTACAAGAGATCCTTCCTGTCCACAGCCATCAGCATCTATAACAACTCTTTAATGAAAACAGGATGATGAGTTACAACAACATTTAATTTCCCTTTGGGATTACTAAAGTATTTTTGAACTGAATTGAACTTTTTGCAGAGTTGAACAGAACAGAGGAGAAGGGTGTCATTTCACGTCACTGAGCTGACAGCATGGTACTCAGGTCTGGTTGTCATCCCCAAAGTTGTAAAAAAAATAAAACATCTAGGATTTGTGTTGATCTCACACCCATGAATGCTGTTGTGAAAAACCATACCTCATCTCTTATCCCTAACCCTAACACCAGAGGCACAACCCATTATAACCTTCATAACTCTTTTTTTGAGGTACCAGTTTAACAGACTCACATTCAGAATGGATTTACAGGAAGCAGCAAGCTCAAAAGTTTTCTTTGAAAAACAAATAATTATATTTTGGCTTCTGCGAATGTAGGTCACTTGATGACAGTACAATGTTTACAATGGAGACTGATGGTGGTGGCATTTTAATTATAATGTGAACAGACACAAATATAAATCAAGTTTAGCAAAAACAAAAAATTGTAATTAATCAAGACCTACAGTGTGAAAGTGCCTAAATTAAAAATGACTAGTTATAACCTCCAGATAGTGCACAAACATTTATGAGATGGTCATAAATATGAGATGGTGCAGTTTTAGTTCTGAGATTGTATTTTATGTTTATTTGACAGATACTGAAATGCTTCCAGTTTGTAGTCAGGGCAACACTTGTGCGTGTGTACTTACTGGGTAGGACAGTCAGCCTTGCAACAGTGTCAGGGAGGATGGTCCTTGCTGCCGTGTAATGAGCAGTGCAAACGTAGTCGTTTCTGCTGTCATCAATTAGAACATTTGAAAAGTACAAGCTTCCATCCAGACCAATCACTACTCTCTCGCTCTGCTCAATGTGCACCATACCTGGGAAAAAAGACACAGGGTTAGAAAAATAACAGACGTAGGTTGAAAAACAAAAAAGTTTTCTTAAGTATAAATTTTAACTGTAAAATATATTTTGCAAAATCAATTGCAAATATTCTAACTACTTTATTTTGTGCATCTCAGTCCAACCCCACAAGATAAATCTGAACAAGCACAGATGTCTCTGTTGCTGAGGGATTTAAATAGTGAGAGGTTTTAGTTTTGGAGATGAATGTTTTTCTAGACTGGAACTAATCAAGGAATGCTGGTAAACCTTGATGTTTTTGGTGCAAGATATTCTACTGGGTAGGAATTACACTAGAGAAGAACAGAGATATCCACCACCAGGTGCAGTGGTGGAGCCAGGGGCTGGCCAATGGTAGCCTTGGCCTGCTTCATTTTAATTTTTTTTATTATTGATTATTTTTATTTTTTGGAAGGAAATAAAGAGAATGTCAATGAATTTCTGTGTTGTATTTTTCAATAATGACAAATCTTTAAAAAAAAAAAAAAAATTAAAAGGTAAACAAATTATAAATAAACAATGTTCATTAAAAGCCATGTCTCGAATGAGCTAAACTTTAAAGGCTATGCTAATGCTAAAATGGTATATGCAGGGAAGGGTTAGATTACAAAACTCACACATAAAACAAAATACAGAAAAACAACAGAATAATGACTCAACATTCACATTATTAAGACAGAACAGATCTTTAAGGTGTAATGATGGAGACAAAGCAAACTAAAGTCAAACTGTGAGTTTGACTCACTCATGTCCATCCAGTAGATTTTGGGAGGAGTAGAACTCTCTGGTGGGTCACAAGTCAGGATGCTGCTCTCTCCCTCGTATGCCGTTTGGTCCAGTTTGTTTTGTTTTACGAGGTAGGGATGAGCTGAAAGGCCAAGCAACAAACATGAACAATATTTTAATGTTCACATGAAACTGAAATGAAGAAGAACATGAAGACGTAGAGAAAAGAACATTCTTACACATAAGTTAATCTTTGTATAAAGAGGTTGTGTTTTTCATTTTGTTTTCGGAGGCTACAAATAATTGTTGTGGGAATAAAAGGAGATTCCCAAAACAGACCAAGGTGGAGTTCATCAGATTTATTTATAAAGCTTTGGAGAGCAGTCCAGCATTCACAGAACATGCAATTACAAGATCACACTGTTATCAGTGCTCTCATTCGTGTGAAACCCTGACCTGCTCTAACTTCCTGAACTGGACAAGTTAGTTTAATAGAATAATCTTCCTGTCCGTGCCCTCAGCCCCTCCCCCTCCGTGTCCGAGCTGTCATCGAAGGGAACGAAGGAGTGGATCTGAGTCAAGGACTCTGGTGAAGACACGTCACCATATTATAGCAATCAACCCTTGAGGATATATAAAACAACCATTATTTTCTGTTCCTCACTGACTGGTCACAGTAAGAATGATTACACGAGACCGTTTATCATTCACAGTCAGTCAGTAAATAGAACAGAGTATACCGTAGTCCCTCGCTACTTCGCGGTTCATTTATTGCAGACTCACTCTATTGCGGTTTTTCAAAATAAGATTGGACATGACACACAAATGGATGATTGCAGAATGAGCTGCACGATTGGCATTAAATTTTTTATTTAAAATTAATTATTTTGAATTATTTAGCACCTGCTGCACATTTGTACTACCCAGAGCTGCAGAAAAAGCTTCCTCCTAGATGAAGCCACTCGCCAAACTGGAAGTCTTATGCTTGAAGACCACCTTACTTAACTGCTTGAAAATACTATTTCAAAAATAATAATTCTGCAAAAAAACAAACAAAAAAAAACAACTAGTCAATCTTGTAGAGCTATCTCAGCTTGAAATAAAAAATATTTAATTTAAACAATTAAAAAAAAACTCTTTAGTGGTCTTTTATTTAAATTTTTTTTTTTCCAAATTTCATTTTTTTTAATTGACAAAATATTTATTTTATTCCAATTTAAATAAAAATATAATAATAAGGCATATCACCCCATTAGTACACCATAAATGATATTTTGACAATTCTTTGAAAATTCTAGTCTGGAGTTTTATGAAGACCCTCCATTCCACCAGAGCCTTCAGGTCTGGAATCTGAAAACGAGTCCTTGTTTTCAGACAAACCTGCTCTGGTCTCTCAGTATTCAGACATGACGGTTTTTTCAATCATTTTTTTTTCTTTTTCTTATTATTGTAATCATTTTTATTTTTAATGCTATCCATGGTAGAAACACTAGATTTAGATATGTTATTTTTTATTTTTGTATTTTTTGCTTTTACCTAACCAGATATATGAGCAAACTGTGGGAGCCCAGCTCTCCTGCTAATGATGTCCTGCTTTAGAGAAACCAACCACTGTCTGCTGGAACGTCAGATTCTGCAGCCTGCATGCACATGCAACAGCTCTTTACATCTAAACTAAAACAATTTTGTTGAACGAGATGAGAGGTGGGACTCTGCAATGACGTCAGGCTGATGGAAGGTTCTGCTTCCAGAGTGAGATCAGCTCAGTGCCTGTAGATTCTTACAGAGACAGACAGAAATATATAAAATTAGAAGAACACCTGTGAGCCAATATATAAAAATCTAAAGTATAGTGATAGAGGTAAAAAGTAAATGCATTACTGAGAGGACTTAATTATTTTATGAGGTGATAAATAAGACATTAGAAGTTATTCATAGTTTCTCATGTGGCAGATTAAACCACTCAAGAACACAATTGTAATAATTACTGTGAGGTTATGAAAGCGTTAGAAAAAATTGACAAAATAGAAATCGAAAGTTGAAGGATTTTTAGGCTTTGTCAAGAAAAAAAAGTTTATTGACTGCACCAAAATAAATTAATAAACGGAAACATGGACAAAAATGAATGTGTTGCTGATTTATTTTTCCCCATAAAATCTTCCAAGGGTTAACTGTGAAATTCAGCAGAGAAAAAAAAGAGCTATTTATTGTGGTGTAAACATAATTTAAGGATTTCCTTGTATAAGCATGTTACCATATTTCAAATTTCTTTTATATTTGTGGCAGTGGAGTCATCAAAAGAACATTTTCTGAAGACATATGGGTGAGTAGATCTAAAGATAATTTATCAAAAACTCTGTCAAAACTGAATTACTCTCTTCCTGTTTCTGGCACCACTTTGAGAATCAGTCTTCATCTGGACTTCCCAGCACTGCACCCCCCACCACTGTGATGAGTTTGTGTACAGGAAGTGGTTGCCACGGGAACAAAAGATAGGAGAGCAGAGCCGGTGAAGACGGGAAGAGGCATGAATCAGCACACTGATTTCATCTTGTGCTTGTGTGGGTGACTCACGTTCTACTATGACCTTTACAGTTTGTGTCATGGCCGTCCCCAGAGAGTTGGAGGCGTAGCAGCGGTAGAACCCGGCATAGGACTCCAGGGGTTCTTCTTTTTTGGCTTTTAATGTCCCAGATCCCATTGTCTCTGGGCCAAACTCTTTTCCATCTTTCTCCCAGCGGAAGCTGAAAGCAGAGCAGAGGACCCACTGTCACATCAACAATTTAAAATAAGGGTGTAACAACAGATTATGATAAAAACGTTTTTTAAAAATCAAGTTTGTGTATCATCAAGGCCACAATATCAGGTGTAACGAGCAGTTTGCCAATGTCCCCCATCTTTAGGGATTTGAATAGTGCATGTTTTTAGTTTTTGAGTGCTTGTCTGGACTGAAATTGAACAGGTAATGTAGGTAAACCTTAATGTTTTTTATAGAAGATATTCCAGTGAGCAGGAGTTACACTGGAGAGGAAGAGATTTTGGCATTTTTTGTTGTTGTCGTCTGAGCACGGAGTGATGGATGCTGGGAAGTGGAGGGAACAGTTTTAGCCACCACCAGGTGCAGTGGTGGAGCCAGAGAGTGACCAATGGTAGCCTTGGCTCCCATAGATTAATCTTCAGACACCCCAATCAGGAGTAAAACTCCTGAAGAAAGTGTACTTTTCAGCAACGTTAAAACGATAAAGTATAGTTTTAGAAAGCTTGTTTCAGATGGCTCTGATGAAAAAATAAATGCCAATAAGTTTCCCTCTTTTTGTCAGGACTCACTTTCATGCAGGTTTAGCAGGTATATGCTGGAGATAAAAAAAAAACCTTGTTTTAATGTTAACCTTTGTTTAACAACTGATGTCCCATCAGGATTGTTAACATTTACAGTATATCCTTGCCAACAACACATGCACTCTGGAAAGTACCACACAAGTTTAGCTGTTGCTCATACGTTGGTGTGGGGTTCCCAGTGGCCTCACAGGGGAGTGTGATGTCCTCATGAGAAAAGGCTGTAAATGATGTGGGCGCCTGGGTAAGACCAGGTGGTTTGAATACTGAAAACACAAGCACACATAGAAGTTCAATCCTCCAGAAGATGCAAGTGATTTTAGAGCAGATATGACTGAGATTAGTCTGAAATACTGACAAAGAATGGTGGCAAAGCATGTAAATGTAATAAAAGTGGAAGAAGTTGCATTGTCACAGTGACTGACAAAATTTATCGAAGAAGTTGAAGCTGAATTGTTCAACATTAATGAAGCAGAACACTCGCTAAAATCAGTAAAAGATTAGTTAAAAATATCAAAAGGCTAGCCGAAAGCTGAAGTAACAAAGAGCTGAAAGCTATGAAAAGCAAAGAAAAATGAAAACAGCAAAAGGCTAAAAGTTTTTAAAAAAAGAAGCTAGAAATTAAAAGTAGCAGAACTAACAACTAAAAGTATTTTACTGACAGCTAAAAGCTTAAAGTATATTGACTTCAAAGAGAACAATGTTTGTCAAGGAATTAAAATGATCTCAATGTTCTTCTATGGGGGAAAGATTTGTAAATGCAGGTAAATATTCTTAAAAATATGATTAAAAAAAGTTACAATAAAAAATGTCAAAGTTCCAACATCTGAATGAGCTGATTATTGTTAAATGAATGGGTAAAATAGCACAAAGTAAACAGGAGGTAAATAATAATAATAATTAATAATAATAATAATAATATAATAATTAATAATAATAATAATAACAATTTTGAAAAAAGAACAAATCAAAACATCAAAGTTCATGCTCAATAATCCAGGTAGAAAATCCAACAAAGTTCACTCAGGTCAAATCAAAACAGGAAAACAGTCGTACAAACACTGAAGGAGCAACATTTTTAAATCAAACATAGAAATACTTTTTCCCTGTCTTTTTCATAGAGGTTTCATTCTCAGACTCATTCTGTCAGAAAACAACAGTCTGCACTGAGTGTGCATCATCCACCAGAAGTCGAGTATTTATTGCCATGCACATCTGTAAACAATGTTTCCCTGTGCACTGAAAGACAGGTGAAAACCAAAAGTACCAACAAAGTGAAATGTGTACCGTGTTTGAAAGGTAGCGTCAAATAAGGCAAAAAAAAGTGCAATCAGATTTACACAATCAGGTGACTTTACAGATGTTTTAGATCAGATTTAAGAATCTTATGCGCTTGGAATGAGAAGTTTTTAAGGCCTTGTTTCCATGTGAACAGCCTCTGGATCCTATAGTTAGGATCAACTATACTATGGTTAGAGTCAGCTTGGGTTTTCTGAGCTATCCCATAGTTATGCTGCTTTAGGCTTAGACTGCTGGAGGACAAACTGACCTCATTTACTCACTCTACTGCTGTCTTTACTTGCTCTACTCAACCTGTCTGTATTTGTAATTATTTCTATCTTAACGTTTTTTTAAAGTACACCTGTAGTTCTACATTTGTCTGTTTCTCCTTCCTGTTCCTCTCAAATCCCAGCCGGTCGAAGCAGATGGCCACTCGTCCTGAGCCTGGCTCTGCTGGAGGTTTCTTCCTGTTAAAAAGGAGTTTTTCCTTTTCACTGTTCATGTGCTTGCTCAGGATGGGAGACTGCGACAAAGAGTTTGATTGTTTTGTTGTTGTTGTTGCTTTTAGGTATATGAGCATATGTATGTAAGG
>NC_056508.1:24955985-24977677 GCF_014905685.2 Nematolebias whitei | reverse complement strand
AAAAGTCTGCATCATGATTCATATAAATATTTTCATTGATACAGACTTTTGGTTACAAGTAAAATAGATTTCTAATTACATATATGTGTATATGTATATGTGTATATATGTACAGTATATGCATATGTATAATATCGATAAAAGCAAAATATGTAAAAACATCAACATTTTAAACATGATAGCTGTCAAAATACACCAATTTGCAATGTGTTTTACTTGAAACCAAAAGTCTGCATCATAATTCATAAGAAATTAGGCATATCTAATGACAGCTGATCACATGACCTCTCGATCCCTCAGGTCATGTGATCAGCTGCTCCTGAGTGTGCCGAAGACAAAGAGTAAGCTCAGAGGAGACCGTGCTTTTTCTGTGGCAGCTCCTAAACTGTGGAACGACCTTCCCTTGAACATCAGACAGGCCTCTTCCCTGTCTGCTTTTAAATCCCTTGTAAAACTCATCTTTTCTCCCTGGCTTTTGACACCATCTGAGATGTTGACTTTTAATCATTTTAATAAATCTTTATTATCTGATTGCATGATTGTTTTATTATGTGTACAGCACTTTGGTTCTTTGGGTGTTTAAAGTGCTCTATAAATAAAGCTGGTATGGTATGGTATGGGATGGTATGGTGTATCAGCAGTAACATACATGGACAAGTACACTTTGGACAGTCTCAGCACGTGAAATTGAGTCAGAATTAGATTCCCTATTCCCCATAAGATCAGATGTCATGTAGAGCTTCTTTGTCAACAGTTTTCTTCATTTTCCAGTACAAGAAGCAGTGAGTTTTTAACAAAGTGCATGTCTGTCTGATTGCATTTAATAACTTATTTTACACCAGGGGCAGCACGGTGGCACAGTTAGCTGCTGCCTCTCAGCAAGAAGATTGCCGGTTCAAATCCTGGTCCGGGGGCCTTTCTGGGTGGAGTTTGCATGTTCTCTCCAGGCATACATGGGTTTTCTCTGGATTTCCTCCCACAGACCAAAAACATGCATGTTAGACTGATTGGTAACTCTAAATTGTCCCTAGGTGTGAGTGAGAGAGTGAATGGTTGTTTGTCTCGTTTGTCTCTATGTGTCCCTGTGATGGACTGGAGACCTGTCCAGGGTGTCCCCCACCTCTCACACAGTGATGGCTGGACATGAGCACCAGTGACACCCCCCCCCCCCCCCCCCCAAAAAAAAAAAAAAGAAGAAGCGGGTAAAGCTAATGGATGGATTTGATGGATGCATGGACCCCAGGTGCTGAGCAGAAGTAGCTCATGGGTGTGTCATTTGTGTAATCACTGGTTTACAGTTAAGATTTGTGCCCATTATGTTTGTCCCCCTCTGTTTCTAAATGCTGTCAGTTAGTGAGCTGCTTCCTCCTAACCCTAACTGAGGAGCCAGAATCACACTTCAGCTTCCACCGAAAACGATGAGTTGGTTAAATTGTGAGAAAAATATATTTTTCTTTGTAATCTCACTGAATTCTGTTTGCAACCAAGCTACCAGTTAGCCATGAGTCTTTGAAAATGACAGCCTATTTTTCATTTGCATAACTTGCAATCTGTTTTTTAGGCCATGCCTATCCTTAGGACCCATCTTGGCAAATGTATTAAATGTTTCAAGACACGGTGGAGACTCCTTTGTGATTCTTAGCCCATTGGGATTTAGAGAAATAGTCTTGAGATGTTTGAAGTGGGCTTCCATGAAACAGTCATCAGTAGGTAGTGTATTATCTGCAGTGAAATCCATCATAGAGCCCAGAGTGTGGAGAAAAGACAGAGGTTTTCTTTCAAACTAGGCTAATATGGGTATGTTGTTTATTTGTCATATGTGGGTTAACACAAAATCAACAGTGCAATGAAACAAGAAATACTAAAGCATGCAATAAGGGTGCAAAATAAAATACCAAAAAGTCAAAAAGAAATATAGTGTTTACAAAGTCCAAAAAGAAATATAATAAATAACATATATACAAATATATATAAAATGAGGGCGTGTTCTTAACTTCATAATATTGTAGAATTACTATTGTTCATTGGTTTATTGAAGTATACCCCCTCGCATGTCGTCCAAAATATATGTGCAGAAATTATTAATCTTTCTTTAAGAGAGATCTCCCTGAGATCACAGATCTCTTTTGCAAGAGAGGCCTGGGACCTAAAGGAAGTCTAACATGCAGGTGTTTTCAAATTAGAAAATGCTGTGTTTACACAAATCATAATAGTGTTTCTGATATGAATTTGGAAAAATAGGCCAAAAAAAACATCCTACAGTCACAATTCACTTTATTAAATGCATTACTAATGATTCCCGGCAGAAGATCTGTCTAAGAGATTTAGATGAAAAAGAGAGGAGATCAATCCATAGAAAAGCTGTACATAATTTATCATTCTAATTTTGGATAGTGCATCATTTTATTAAATATTAACGATAATATAAAACAACTGCTAATGGAAAATAATATGAGAATATAGGAATTCATGTTGCCTGCTGCCTGTCATGAGTGTTAAAGATCATCTGATGTGCAGAAATCATGAAGTTGAAGCATTTTGGTCGAGTATGTGTTGAGAATGACTCTCAGCTACTACCATCTCAAATTTGATCTCAATATTTGCAGCATGGACTGAGTTGTAGACATCTTTGTGTTGGCTAATGCCAATTAGCTGTGGCAGCCATCTTGAAATGACTCAAAGTTAATCAGCTGTAGAGGCACAGCTGATGATAATTTATGAAAGTTTTAGTAAAATGCAGCCAGAGGATAATTAGATATTTTGCTAAAAGCGTTGCCTCCAACAATTAACTTTACTAAAGACGTCATACAATCAGTAACCCTTCTAACTATAACCACACCCAATTCCTGCACATTATTTGTAGAAATTACAGAATTTCAGTCTTTTTTGTTTGTTTGTTTGTTTGTTTGTTTGTTTTCTAAGGTTAGCTGAAGGTAAGAGTGCTATGTACTGGTGTCATTGTATGTAGTTGGCTGTGGTAGCCATCTTGAAATGGCTAGGCTTGGTAAAGGTGTATCCAATGATTATTTCCAAAAAGTTTCATTAAATCCACTGCTCTAGTAGGTATTTTGCTAACAGCTAAATGTTCATGGCTAAATTTTAAACAAAAGTTTTGAACCTGTGTTTGTTAAAATGTTTAGAATGACTCACAGCCACAATCACACTGAATTTCAAGTCAACATCTGGAAACATCGACTAAGTTACACCCAGTTCTTTATTTTTCAGGTTCAGGTAGCTGTGGCAGCTTTTTGAACTGGGCTACAGGAGTGGATCAGTTGTAGATGTTCATCACACATTAACTTTTTAAGAGTTTCAATAAAATGTGTCCAGTGATTCAATGGCTATTTTGCTTACAGGAACACAGACAAGAACAAAAACATTGTTCTCTGATTCTACGTTTTGGTGATGAGAAGCTGAATGAAGGGAGCCGGGCACTCCCCAAGAACAGATTTATCAAGACCAGGCCCTAATGGCACAATTGGTGGATGACCGAGAAGCAGGGATGTGAAAATCTGGATGTCAGTCTGCAGCCAGTCCCTCCCATGTCTTGTGTGGGGGAGGGGGGTCTGACATTTGGTGTCAGAATAGAGGGGGGGCAACACATTTGGAGCTGAAACAGAATGTAAATTATAATCAACTGGCTTTGTTTATGCTCTGTGGTGCAGAACAGTAATAAAACATCCTGGACTGAGACACAAACAAGCACCAAAGCCTACACCCACTTCAGTGCATGTGCACGTGCACAGTACCGTGCTAATTTATGCCCTCTGTAAAACAGCATCACTGCTGAGGCTCAGAGACTCTCTGTCATTAACACACACACACACACACACACCACACACACACACAGACACTCACCCCTGGGCTGCTTTTGTCTTACCTCTGCAGGTGTTCTCTATCCTCTTCTGGGTCGGCTGGTGTTTCAAATTCCGTTTCAGCTTTGTTCCTCTCGTCCTCCTCACATTCCTGTCTTGATTTCGGTTTTCTTACATCTCAGCATCTTTCCAGCCTCCCTCAGTGTGTTTGGGCTGAATCTGCAGAGCCAACATGAAACACACCCTTGGAAGATCTGCCTCCGACTCCCCGGTCCCTCCCTTCCCTGCCTTCTGATTGGCTCCTTCACAGAGATGACATCAACCTTTTTCATTTCAGCCCCCCCCCCCTCCCCCCAACTATTCCATTGGTAGCTTCAGCCCCTTCCCTTTCCTTTCCTCACCATCCCTCTCTCGTTGTCACCTGTCCATTATTTCTTTATTAATTGTATGCAGGTGGCCAGCTCTTATTGTTATCACTACTAAAAAATGTTTAACCTTATCAAAAATGAGGATATTTTATTTTGTGCACGTGCACAGAAAAAAAAATCCTTTCCCGTTGTGCTTTTCTTCTTTCGGCTTCTCCTTTCTTCGGGGTTGCCGCAGCACACTAGCTCGCACACAGACTTGGCAACTGTTTTTACACCGGATGTCCTTCCTGACACAATCACAGACCACTGAGCTACCACAGCCCTCTGTGTGGAGCAGAGAGCCTCTATCTAGGGCTCCCGGAGGAGCAGATGGTGGGGGTTAAGGGCCTTGCTCAAGGGCCCACAGTGAGACAAATGAGAGTGGAGGCTGGTGTGGGTGTTTAACCTTTCCCACCCACCCGAGTCAAACCGACGACTTTCTGATCACAGGTCCACCTTCTCTAACCTCTGTGCCACCACTTTCCCTCTTTTCCAACATAAGTAATCTGAGGAAATACCGCCAGCAGCATTTTGTACATTTTATTTATTAATTAATAATTATAATATATGATGAAATCAATGATAAATAATTAATCCAGAGAAAATGAGTTGAATGAGTCTTCACAATTTTATTATTGTCCCTTGCTGCCACAAGGACAGCAGCTGTGCACGTGTGTGTGTCCCTATGTGTGTGTGTGTTCTCATGATTTGTAGGTATAGAACCAGATTTGAAGGCTGATAAGTTACTTTATTTAATAAAGAGAAACATGAGGGAGACCATGGAGGAGAACACAGAGGAGAACACAAGGAGAACAAATGGAGAACACGGAGGAGAACCTGACATGGCTTGAGTACACACAATGCTCAGCTGGTGTGTGAGGTGATCTGAGGGACTGAAAGGACTGATGAGTGGAGTGGCTGCAGCTGTAACTGAGGCAACATGGAACAGATGCAGAGGGGCGTGGCAGGCTTACTGAAAAACTACTGACTGAAGGAGGTGGCCCAGAGAACAACCTAAAGACTGAACAATGAACAGAACTAAACACAAAAATTACAGACACAGAAAACAAGCCTGATGACTAACAAGGGAATAAATTGAACAATAAACATAAAGAACCATCAAAAAGTAACCCCAAAAGCCCAAGATGGCTTAAAAAAAGATACAAACAGCTCATCATGTATTATATGTAGCACTACAGCAATAGAAGTAAACTTTAGACATAAAATGTTTACTTTGTTAACTATTACTGTTCTATTCTTGTTCACAAATGAGGGAAAAAATGGAGCGTGAGATCGATGGCGGATAGGTGCAGCATCTGCAATGAAGCGGGCGCTGTACAGGTCTGTCATGGTGAAGAGAGAGCTGAGTCAAAAGGCAAAGCTCTCAATTTACCGATCGATCTACGTTCCTACCCTCATCTATGGTCATGAGCTTTGGGTTGTGACCAAAAGAACAAGATCTTGGATACAAGCGGCCAAAATGAGTTTTCTCCACAGGGTGTCTGGACTCTCCCTTAGAGATAGGGTGAGAAGCTCGATCATCCGGGAGGGACTCAGAGTAGAGCCGCTGCTTCTCCACATTGAGAGGAGCCAGTTGAGGTGGCTCAGGCGTCTGGTTAGGATGCCTCCTGGACGCCTCCCTGGTGAGGTGTTCCGGACACGTCTCACCGGGAGAAGACCCAGAGGAAGACCCAGGACACGCTGGAGGGACTATTCTCGGCTGGCCTGGGAACGCCTCGGGATTCCAGAAGGAGCTGGCCCAAGTGGCTGGGGAGAGGGAAGTCTGGGCCTCCCTACTTAAGCTGTTACCCCCTGCGACCAGACACCGGATAAGTGGAAGAAAATGGATGGATGGACTATTACTGTTTCGCAACTTATTTAACCTCGGGGCACTACCCTCTTATGTGGTAAAATTATAAATCTCTGATTTATAACATGAGTCTCAATAAGTCGCCCCAAAATACAAATTCTTTTCTTCTGGTAAAGACCATAATTATATTAAACACACACACAATTGATTTGAGAGTTCCACTAGTTCTGTAACATTTATTTGCATATATGGATATAATAATCAGTGTTGACACAATATGAATAATGACACTTGTAATATTGAAAATGAAAATGTAAATATGAATAATAATATAGACTTTGAGGCTGATTTTAACAGCTTTGGTCTAGTTTGTGTTGAGGGGGGCATTTACAGAATTTAATAAAATTGAAAGAATTTTTTTTTTTTATTAAAAACTTATCAAATTCGACATAAAACTTGTGGGGATGGTACCCTGTTGTGTTGTTGTCCTAGTCTCCTTATCATCAATCCCTATCTCCCTACACATGTGATGCTCCACAGGTGTTGGCACTTGTCTCGTTAATTATGTCTGTATTTAAGTCTGAGTCTGTGTGTCATTGATTGTCAGTGACCTCGTCCTATTCCTTGTGTTTCCCTAAGTCTGACCTGTTCTGTAAGTTTTGACTGCCACATCAGCTTATTTATTCATATTATTAAAGTGTTTTGGATTTTACGACCTGGCTTCCGAGTCATGCCTGCACGATTGTGTTCTACCTGTCCTGTCCTGTCCTTGCTAGAAACCCTGACTGTATGCACCGACCAAACAAGAACCCAGCAGGCAGGTTCTTCCAGGCTTCACTCACCTGTCTAGATGAGTGAGCATAGACGGAGGAATTTGTGATCCAGTGAGGCGGATTCTGGACTGAACCCATACAGAAATGAAGACACTGTAGCCAGGCAGTGGAAATGCTGCCTTCACCTCTTCTCGTTGAAGAAGAAGAAAGAAGAAGGTTTCGGCTCTGGGCAAGCCGTCTGGCATCCAAGCCCAGTTTCCCCTCCTCTCCTGTGCCTCGCTTCCATGAATTTCTTGGGTGGACATCGGAGGTGGACACAGAGCCAGAGAACAAGTTGAGATCTTAACAAACTCCTACTGTGAGGTGTGATAGGTCAATCTGCATATGTATGTATGTCTCTTACCTCAGCTTTATAACTTGAACCCCCCACCCACTGTTCTTTGAATTGAGAAAGCTTCTTAAAAAACAATATGAGAACCCACCTCCATATCTACCAGTGAGTGTCATCTATGACCAGTTTCCTGAGGGCCTAATGCTAGCAGCAGTCCTTGTGGTGGCTTCCATGCCTAATGCAGTCCCCATAGTTTCTACACCTGCTGCAGCTCCTACATTACCTGCTTCGTGTGAGGGTCCTACTCGTCCTGAGGGTTCCACACTGCTTGAGCATTCTACACCGCTTGAGGGTTCCACGTCTCATCTTGAGGGTGCCACGCCTTGTCCTGAGGGTTCCACGCCTCATTTTGAGGGTTCCACACTTTGCCTTGAGGATTTCACACCACTCGAGGGTTCCATACCTCATCCTAAGGGTTCCACGCTGCTCGATGGTTCGATGGTGTTTTTGTATAATTCCCGTTTCACCCTGCCGATTTCTTGTTCTGTCCTTGTGTTTTCCTTGGTGCCATCCATCCTCACGGTTCCCCACTCCTCCCACCCAAGTCAACTGATCAACACCTGGTAGTAAGTTGGATCAGATGGCGGGAGAAGATGCCGGACAGACCTGATAGACCCAAACGTCTAGTGAGGATTTGCTGGGAACGCCTGGAAGAAGAACCTGTCAGACAGATCTTCAACTCACATCTCCGGGAGAGCTTTAACCACATTCCAGCTGAGGTGGGATAGTCCGAGTGGGCCATGTTCTGGGGCTCGCTTGTTGAGGTAACTGTCTTGAGCTGTGGCCGCAAGGTTGTCGGTGTTTATTGCGGTGGCCATCCACGAACTCAGTGGTGGACACCCAGGGTTAGGGAGGCTGTCAAGCTGAAGAAGGAGTCCAGTCGGGCCTTGTTGACCAGTGTGACCCCGGAGGCAGACAAGGAGTACCAGAGGGCCAAGCGGTCCACAGCCTTGGCTGTTGCTGAGGCAAAAGCTTGGATGTGGAAGGAGTTCGGTGAGGCCTTGGATAGAGACTCTCAGTCAGCGGCGAGGAGATCGGGAGTTCGCTCACAGTTTCTTGAGATCCAGGCTGGTCCACAGAGATGATTAGGTCAATGAAACCCACTACTTCTTAAACAGGGTTCAACTCTCATAGTATTTTAGGCACTTCTTAAAACACATTTGTACTCATTGGCTTTTAGTACTGCATAAAAGTTGACTTTTTTTTTCCTATTTATTTTATTTTGTGTCTTGTCATATTTTTGTTTATTTAAACTATTTTTGTTTAATTTTGATATACTGTTTTTGTGTGCAGCACTTTTGCCAACACCAGTTGTTGTTTTTATAATATGCTATGTGAATCCATTTGGTTTGGTTTTTTTGAAACTGCAGAAGGAGCTAATGTAATGTAATTGCTGATGTTAAGGTTATATTGAAAAGGGGAAATGTCACATCATGTGCATATGTAAAGTATATGTCTTATGTTTGTTCTGTTTTTCAAAAACTTATTTTGAAAAATGCCACAAAAAACAAATTTACATTTTCTTAGTACAAATCTGGTCACCTAATCAAAAGTCTAACATAGCTGAGTATTACGGTAATAATATTGGAAGTTATTTACCTTTCGCAGTGTTCTTAAAACAAAATTATTATAAAACATACTGAAACATTCCCTTCTTAATTTTCAGTTTTTGATCTGCTGCTCAAGAAACTGAATCTGTTCTCAAGCAGATGTCTGTTCCATTATCTTTGACCACTTTCAAGGTCTGGTTTTATCCTCTCCTTTTATGCATTTCCTCAGTCATTGCTCACTCAAGGCATAATTCACTTAACCTCTGCTTAGCTTGCATTGCTCTGTGTTTGCATGTGTGTGTGGGTGGGAGCAAGTGTGCGTGCCTGGTGATCAATACAATAGATAATAATCATTCTGTTTCCTCCATCGTGTCTATGTCCATGTCTGGCATTGTCTTGGACGTGACATCAATACACTGAGACATGCTCTCCTTGGGGAAAAGATTTTCATCAATCATGATTTGGTCTTCTGGACCAGCACAAACACCAACACATACAGCTGCAGAGGCAACTTATGGATAAATAACAATCTGTTATCTCTGTTGTCTTTAAAGTGAGGCTAAGTGCAGCAAGCTGGAAAAGATCAGATCAGAGAATTAATATTTTAAAGGGAACAAGACTTATAGCACAAAGCTGCCCTCTTTGTGAGACCCAGCTGAAATCTGTCATATTGGTTAGTTTACAGCTTCTCAGGGCTTGGTATTTTGCACAGATACATTAGTATAAGCACATTTAAATTCTTGTGCGTTTCTCCAACTAAAGAATAGTAAAAGTTTATAAAAAGATTTAAATTAAAAAAATATAATATATGCAACAATGTACAATTAAAACAAATTTAAAATTGTCTAATTGCAGTTCAGATGCTGCACATTTATCACATTTTGTGTTGCAGCATTGAATAGTTCCTGCCCTCTTTAATGTCCTGTGCCACCAATCTAACAGTGGCTGGAAAAAAGCTCCTGTGTCCTGTGTGCACTAATGCTCACAGGACTACAATGTCTCAAGTTACAACCAGAATCCATCCACTGGAAAAGAGTGAGCAGGATGGCGTCTGTCTCTGAGAATCCACTGTGCTCTCCTCTGACAGCGCTGTGTGTAAATCTCTTCCATGGAGGGGAGGCTGAAGCCACTGATCTTTTCTGAAGCTTCAATCACAAGCTGCAATGCCTTCCTCTCAGCCAGGGTGGTGCTGCCGTACCATACTGTGATGCCGTTTGTGAGGATGCTTCCAACAAAACCCCTATAAGCTTGGATGAGAGGGATGAGAGGCTGATATCCAAGTCCAGCTTTCTTCAGCACTTTAATGAAGTGAAGTCTCTGCTGGGCTCTTTTCACAAGTGTCGTGGTGTTCTCCTTCCAGCTGAGATTAACTATGTTTACATGCGCAAAATTATTTGATCGGATTGAAATGTTTTCAGATTAAATAATTCAAATGTATCGTTTACATGGGCACAATCCGTTCATGACGAGTGTTTACATGCAGCGGGTTTTGTTCTGAACAGAAGTACTGACATGTGCAGAGTGGTAAACTCTCCTTAAAAAAAAAAACACAGAAGAAGTTCTACTTCTGGTTTACTTCTAGGATGAACTTAAACAAACCTGAGCGCCCAAAATGGACCCGCAACAGGTTTTAATGACGGTGGAGATGTTACTGCACTCCCTGACTGAGCTACAGGTAATACAGATCATTTTGAACTCTTTCAAAGTTTCTAGTAGAAATGTTGTGTCGCTCACAGACCAGTTTTGCTTCCTTGACATGCTAACATTATTTGTATTAGCCAGGCGGGAATGACATAGGTCGCACATGCGCAGTCAGGTCAGTTTTTCACGATCAGAAAAAAATCAACAGATTAAGTGTTTACATGCGCACCGTTTGGGTTATGAATCGGCGTAAACAATAGCACCCATTTCGTTCTGATTACAAATTATTTCGGATCGCGCTGAATAAACAAAAAATAGTCCGAATGGGGCATTTACATAATGCATTTTTATTCCGAATGGCCGTTTAACCCATTACTTATGTCCATGTAAACATAGCTATTGTCTAAGATGTACAGACCAAGAAACTTATGTCCACCTGTTCCCTCCACAGTGGTCCCTTTAATGGTGAGTGGCTCTAAAGAGGGAGCCCGTTTTCTAAAATCCAGTATAAGCTCTTCAGCTTTTTCTGCATTGAGCACCAGGTCGTTTTCCTCCCCGTAAATGGAGATTTTTTTGCACCAAGTCCCTGTATGATGATTCGTCCCTCCTTTTAATTAGGCCAAGAATAGTCATATCATCAGCATACTTAATGACCATTTTATTGTCTTGTGTGGAAGTGCAGTCTTGTGTGAATAATGTGAAGAACTTAGGACTGAGGCAGCAACCCTGTGGGACCCCTGTGCTGACTATGAGCTCAGCAGAAATCTTCTTCCCCATCCTCATAACCTGTGGTCTCTCTGAGAGGAAGTCCAAATCCAGTTTCTGGTGGGAGATGGTATTCCCAGATCTGCCAGTTTTTCACTGAGCTTCATATGTCTGATTGTATTGATGGCAGAGCTATACTCCAGGAACAGGAGCCATGCATAGGTGTTAGGACTATCCAGATGTTTCAGGATATGATGTAAAGACAGAGCTACAGCATCATCCACCGATCTATTTGTGCAGTAAGCAAACTGCAGGGGGTCTGCTGAAACTGGGACCACAGAGTTAATACATAAGCTTTTCAAAACACTTCATGGCGACAGAAGTAAAAGCCACAGGTCGGAAGTCGTTCATTAAGACTGCGTTTGTTTTTTTGGGGGGACTGGTACAATCACAGAGTGTTTAAAATTCCTCTGAACTATTTCTAATTGAAGAGATGTCTTAAAGACCTCTGCCAGCTGTTCTGCGCACTCCTTTACAACCCTTGGAGCCACACCGTCTGGCCCCACAGCCTTACGAGAGTCCACCTGCCTCAAAGCCTTGAGGACATGTGGGTGTGTCTCCTCTGGGTTGCAGGGGGCCTTAAGGTGGATGTCCTTAGTGTGCTGGTCAAATCTGGCATAAAACTTGTTGAAACTGCCCGGTTCAAGGGTGTTTTTGAATACACCCCATCTGTTCCCTTCCTGTAGTTTGTGATTGTTTTTACTCTCCATGTGCTTCTGGTGTTATTTTATCTGCAGTAGCTTTCCAGTTTCTTAAGGCTCCAGTATACTTGCACGTCCTGTCAGCCACGTGGAAACTATGCGCACTGTCCGCAGAGAGTTCAGACTTCATACTCGAGTGTCCACCCTGAGCGGCAACAGTCAGCTCTGCAAACAAGGGGCGTTTACCTTCGGGACAAATTGAGTTCGCTGACACGCCTTCTGGATTGATTGACAGGTTGCAAAAAAAAAAAAAAAAAAAGAGCTGGCAGCCCAGCAGCAGCGGTATTCTGTGTTTATATGTTGTTAATAAAAAGTTCTAAAAAACAAAACAAAACAGGGAGCACTGGTCCTGCAACCCACTCATCAGACCAGCCCACCAGGAAATCTCCAGACCCTCCCGCAGCTACGCTGGACCTGATTTTAACTTGCTTGTGACAAATTCTTTAATTTCTCACAATTTCAGTCAACGGAGGAGGAGGAAGAGATCGCTTGACTCTTGAAAAAAAACACTAAAGAAAAGGCCATTAAACCAGTTCAGGGATGAAGAAGGGCAATTTTATGTATTGGTGTTGCATGCAAAACAGTCCATCGCCGGGCAGTTTATTGTGCAACACCAAGTATACATATGCAGTCGTAAAAATTGAGCTTTGCACGGACATGCCCTGTGGACGTCCGCTTCGACTCTTATCCGGTACACACAGACCTCCGCGGACTGATGTACGCCCGACTATACTGGAGGCTTTGCAGTATGCTCTCTTTGCTGTCAATGGCTTTTTGGAGTTCATACCGAGCTGTCTTATACGCCATCATATTGCCTGACTTGAAGGCTGCACATCAATTTCTGATTTTACGATGTACATCTGCATTGATCCAGGGCTTCTGGTTGGGATAAACACATACAGTAGTAGTAGAGCAGTTTATTTACAGGTAGCCCACTGGGGTAGAGGTTTGGATCTCTCTGAACAATGAAAAAATTAATTCAGGCTGGGCAGGAATACATGAGGTTGACTAAATGTTCAGGTGTGTCTTACAATGTTGATTTTCTTTCCAGGTTCTGAGGAAGAGGTGATGGATTCCTGGAGTGGGTAAGTAACAACAACAGTTGAGACTGGAAAGAGCAGAAAGGCCAGTGAGTACCAGGCAGAGCTGATCATTTGGTTTTGAGTTTCAGGTACAGACAGTGGATGTAGCAGAGGTGGTAGTGAAGGGTCATTTGAAGCTGAAGTCCTGGAGCTTATATAAAAAACAACACAGTGTTTCAGAAATTCTTGAGTCAGCACTTGATTTGTTTGCCTTAAATCACATGATCAATGACGTCAGAAGCTTTGAAAGTGCTGAAGCTACAACACTGATTTGGTGCCTGATTCAAAGGGTTATGATGAAGTAATCATTGAAAGAGAAAACTCGTTATCAGCCAGGCCATTATTCATAATTTTTTTAAATATAATTGGGCTTGATTTTGTTGCTCAGCCTGTTTTATTGATATTTGTACATGGATTATTTTTACTGTTTGTCAATTTCGTGGTGTGAATGTTTATGTGTTGTGTTTTAATTTTCTCGCCACCTTGCTGTAAGGAAAATTTCCCTAAGGGGACAATAAAAGTGATGATGATGATGATTATTATCAATGTCAAAGGCATCTCTATAAGAAAAAAGTGAAATAAATGCATTAAGTATGAAAAATTATTCGTCAACACAGAAATCTCTGCTCAAAAACATCACAAGACATAATAATGACAATTAGCCACATTTTTAAAAGGAAAAAAAGGTTAGAACATTAACACCCATACTATTATTTATACTGCAGTACTGTAATGAAGAGACATTATTAGTTTTGTCATCCGGCAGGTCATTTGTTAATTTCGTGTTATCATTTAATATTTAACCAACAAGTGAACATTCAGGATAAGCTCAATTTATGTAACTCAGTTTAAGTTAATTTGTAAAACCTAAAACCATCATTACATTTAGTCTAAAGAAATTAATAACTTATTTGACTTTTCTTCACCTTTATAACCTTAAATCAAATGACTTGTTTTTCCGTCATTTAAAACTTCAATTTAGCTTACTTTATTAGAATACCTTTGGACTTAAAGGCTCAAAACTTGTGTATTTTTGAACAAGTAACTGAAATAATTCATATAACAAATAATAGAAAACAAATAAATCATGAAAAGAAAATGCTCCATGAAACTGATCAACTCTTTATGGAATCATTTATATAAACCCAAAAAGTAATTAAAAAAAAAAAAGTATTATCTCTGTTAACTAAAACTAAATTTCTAGAATCAAACCTGTTAATTCACTGGTGTCCGAATTTCAAAATCAGTTTATTTATCAAGTTTTCAACATGTGACTTAAAAGAGAGATGTGCATCAATTAAAATCCCCAAGTATTTATAAGAATCCACAAACTCTATAGGAACACCATGCATGGATGAGATAGGAGGAAGAACTGTTGGCACCAACTTTCTGTTTGAAACAACGTCCCTTTTGGTTTTATCAGCATTTAGCACCAGTTTCAGATGGAACAAGTCTGACTGGATGAAAGGTTTGTAGGCTCAATCATCCAGGTAGATAACAAAAAAAGGTTCAATCATGTCATCTGGACCAGTTTCTTTAAGGGAGAAACGTTTCATCTTCCATCTGGAAGACTTCATCAGTCTGTGACATGCCAACCAGATGTGTCCCATAAGTAGTCTTCATTGCTGTGTTTCAAGCCCGCCTCCTGTTGGAATCTCAGAAGCAGGCTTTTAACACGTGCAAAAGGACCCATATGTCAAAAACAATCAATCATCATATATAAAAATGTATAAGTTTTTAGGCCAGAGACCAACTTGCTACTCACAGAAACAGCCTGAGGACACCAAGGCCAAAATGGTTCAGAAAAAAAGATTTGTAAACTCAGTCATCCAGATAGATTAAAAAAAAACTGGATGATTACAAATGCAGACTGTAGAAGCTGGAAAACCTTGGCAACTGTGTTAGCGCAACAATAAACAATTGTATTGTCGGTAAAGAGATGCAAGGAGGCATCATGAATGTTTTGAACTACATTACTTATATAAATTGTAAAAAGAGTGGGTCCTAAAACTGAGCCTTGTGGCACATCATTATTGACCGTTAAATAGCAAGACAAAATACAAGATACAGCCACTGGCCAAAAGGATGGCCCAGCACAGAAGATCAACATCATCAGGCCAGGATTCTGCGGTCTACACTCATCTCCAGGCCAGCGGTCACTCTTTCAGGGATGAAGATGTTCACATCCTGGACAGAGAGGAACGATGGTTTGAGAGAGGAGTAAAGGAGGCCATCTTTGTGAAAATAAATTGTCCATCGTTAAACAGGGGTGGAGGCCTCCGGGTTCAACTGTCCCCCTCTTACAATGCTGTGATTGCTAGTATCACTCAGCCCTCTGTGAACAGTAAACAGCCGTCAGTGTGCTAATGATCCATTGTTATGCTGATGGTCCTTCTTGAGCATGTGATCAGCTGGTTTTGGTTGTCAGCAGCAAACTGGTTGATCCACTCTGAGAAGGTGCTATTTAAGAGACTGAGCTGAAAACAGCACCTCAGACTGAGGAAGTCTCTCGGATGAGAGACGAAACGTTTCTACATTTTTTTTTTGTTGTTTTGCTTTGTTTTGGTTTTTTGAATGTCCAGAGGACCAGATTTAACTTTTTTAGATTTTTCTACCTGGATTATTGAGCATGCATCAGGATTACAGAGCTACTCCAACTTGCAGCCATCTTGAGTGGCGCAATTATAGATAGATAGATAGATAGATAGATAGATAGATAGATAGATAGATAGATAGATAGATAGATAGATAGATAGATAGATAGATAGATAGACAATTTTTATGTATTTACTGTTAATCTATTAGCATAACTTGTTCTTTAAATAACCATTTAGATGATTGGGCGAAACTGGTAGAGCTGCTGCCTCTCAGCGAACAGGTTCCTGGTTCAAACCCCGGTCCAGGGGCCTTTCTGGGTGGAGTTTGCATGTTCTCTCCGTGCATGCGTGGGTTTTCTCCGGGTACTCCGGTTTCCTCCCACAGACCAAAAACATGCATGTTAGGCTGATTGGTAACTCTAAATTGTCCCTAGGTGTGAGTGACAGAGTGAATGGTTGTTTGTCTCGTTTGTCTCTATGTGGCCCTGTGATGGACTTGCGACCTGTCCAGGGTGTACCCCGCCCCTCGCACAGTGATTGCTGGACATGGGCACCAGCGACCCCCGTGACCCCAAAAAAAATGGAATAAATGGGTAAAAGATAATGGATGGATGGATGATTGGGCGATGAAAAAATTTGACTATGACTCCTGAGTCGCCTGGGTTGTTCTTATTTGTCTGAAAAGTTCCTTTCATGATATCTGACAGCTCACCGTGCATGTGCCTTTCATCCTCGCTGTAATGACTAGCGGAACCCAGATTGGTACAAGACCAGAACGAAGCAGACTCAGATCTTAGAAAGGAAGAAACAGTGTTTATTATATATAGTGTAGGGGGTTTATATACATATATGGCAGTCCTCCGGCGATCAGATGTAGGCGTCGGGAACCAGGGTAGGGCGGAATGTACAAGCAGGTCTGGCTGGAGAAAACAGGACGACAGGACTGGCAAACAGAATCCGCTCGACGAGTCTGGCAGATGAGTGGCTCGACAGGTCTGGCAGGCAGGTGGTTGACGAGGCAACAAAGATGGAGTCAGACAGGCAGGGTACTGCGGGCATAAAGAACAAGATAAGAGTATATCGTATACTCACACGTTTAGGCTGGAGGCATAAATACCAATAAAGCTCAATGCTCCAGCGATGAGTCACACAGGACTGCAGCCTTAAGTAGAGGTGTTCCTCATCAGGTGGATGACCGTCAGCTGGTGTTAATTGACGGCCATCTTGGAGGAAGGCTGCAGACATTGGGACTCCTACACTCGCTGGTGCTGTTCAGCCAGGGATGAGCATCTTCCTACTCACATTTGTATCTTTGCAAGAGTTTAAGTTCTAAGGATGTGGTGGAGTAGCAGGTGGACATAAAAAAAGGGTGCAGGTGTGTGGTGTCGGTCTCTAGGCAAACGAAACAGCAGGACGCTCAGACAGCACCAGGGAACAACATTTAACTTCCAAATAACAAACGGCTTTGTATTTTAGGTGATGGGTGGCAACCCTTGTTATTTATATAAGAACCTATCGTTAATCAAGATTAGAGCCTAAAACCATTCTATTTGCAAAACAGAAAGGTTACGTAAGCTAGCTACCAAATTTACTAATGCTAACCTAGCATATCAATTGATGGAAAAGACAAAAAAAAGTACCTCCAGTCAATCAGGTACCGTTCAGTGAAGAATCTGTAGCCTTTGTCCAGTTTTGAACATGTTGTCAAATAATATTTGTCTGCAAGTCATAATATATCTTGTGGCAGATGTAGTAGTGACTGCGTAAACTCCATCTTCCGGAAGTAAAGATACTCCATTGAGGCCAAACGGAAGTTGTGTGACGTCATGTGAAAAGGGCCTATTGGGAGGAGACCCTGGTGAACACCCAGGACTATGACTCTTGGCTGGCCTGGGAACACCTTGGAGTCCTCCCAAGATCTGGAAGAGGTGGCTGTGGGAAGAGATGTCTGGGCCTCCCTGCTCGAGTGGCTGTCCAGCGAACTGACTCTGGAACAAGAAGAAAATAATGGATGGATGGACTTAAAAAGTTAATCTGTTGTAAATGTACATCCAACAATTAATTGCTGAGAGTTTCAACTAAATATACCCAATGCTTCATGAGATAACGATACAAACAAATATCCCCACAGAAACGGGTAAAATACTTGTCTCTCCATTGTCGAGTTGTTGACAGTCTGTAGAACACAAATTAGCTGTAATGTAGTGGTTGATGTGATGTATTCAGTTGTGCAGTGGCAGCTCCAGAGGAGGCAGAACACCATGAACAGTTAGGTTCAGTTCCACTTCCATGTGCATTAGTCACACCTCATTAATTTTCCCAGGCCTGCTGACAGAATCAGGTCGGGTATAAAAGAAACACCTGGTCCTCCGAGGAGCCACAGAGGGTCAGGAGCACTGACTGTGAGTCAACCATTTCTAACAGAGAAGAGGGGAAACCAAACTCTGAAACAAAATGAACCCAAATCTCTCAGTTTGTTGTCTGTTCCTGCTTGTTCATTCTGTAGGAGCCAACCCCCTTTCAAGCCAACAGGTAAGTTAACCAATAAACGAAAACAGTACTTATACACATTTTACTGACATGATGAAAAAATCATAAATTGGTCAAATGACTTGGAAACCTCAGTAAACTTGTTTTTTAAACTGTGACCAACAATATTCTGTGTATCTAATTAGGTGTCAAATGAAAAGAGAAACATGTTTTATTTGTGTTTTAGAGCTTGAAGAAGCTTTTTGACGGCGACCTCAGTACCCCACCCTTCTCCTCAGAGGGCAGGGAACACTTCAACCTGGACCAGTTCAGTGCCCTGCACCCATTTACCAGTTCCAGCCCCATTCTCAGAAACTTTGTGCTGCCTGTGAAAGACAACGTTCTCCCTCGTCTCAAGGACTTCATGAGGACATCAAAGCGATCGTGGAGCCGTTACAAGAAGGGGGGGCTGAGGAGCTGCTTTGGGGTCCGTTTGGGCAGAATCGGCTCGTTCAGCGGACTGGGATGCTGATGGGAGGCAGGTCCTGAGACTTTGTTTATTTCTGGGACTTTCTGCTGGTATCTAGACTTGGGAAAGAAAATTTCACAGGGTGGGTTTGTAACTTAATCTTCTGAGCTCATATGTGTGTGTGTGTGTGGTGGGGGGGGCTCTCAGTGTTTTGTGTTAGGGCAATAAGAATCCCTCTGCATTAAATGCATCAGTAGATTGATGAGGGGGAGTGAGTTCACCTGTTTAATTTGCCAACTACTTTGAAAGTACAGTATTACCAGTACCATTCAGTCCAGTGCATGAAGGTGTTTTGTTTTCTCAACAGGTTCATCAAATTGAACACAACCAACACCTGAGCTCTTCCAGTTTCTGCGTAGCTGTTACTGACACCTTTATGGACTCACCTGCCCATGTTACTGCCTTAATCCTGGGGTTTCCTTTTACTTCCTATAAACTAAATTAATTGTATTTGACATGTATTATTTATTTTCTTGCTGAATATAGAGGAGTTTACCATTTTTACATGCATTGTAGTAAAAAATTTATGTTGTCCATTATCTGATTGTGGCTTTTTTCCTCTGTGGTGGCTCATCTGAAAGCAGCTCTAATGCTTCATCTACTTAAGAGAATTTTATAAAACTGTTATTTTTACTGTGTCGACCTTGCAGACACATGAAAACAGCATTTTTGGAGCCTCTAAACAGTATTTGTTAAACTGGGTTTCAGAATTAAACAAAGTCATTTAAAGGCTTGCACATTGCTTCAGTAAAGATAAATATTTCACAAATTTTCAAAATCTAAAGCAACTGAAATCATTTTTTTAAGTAATCTATAAGAAAAATATTAACAAAAAAAAGCTGAAATCACTTTTTTTGTCTGAGTGGTGACTCGATTGTATGAAATATCTATGTTCACAAAAATAATCAATTATTACCTCTCTGATGGAAACTTTATAATTTTAGATAGTTTGAAATGTTCTTCTCACAGATTATTAAAAATTAACTCAAATTACTTACTTACTTGTAGAGCTCTATCATAGAAACTGACGGGATTTATTTTTTTTTTAATTCATGAGAAAATACTTTAAAAAATCTGAAATGACAAATTAAAAAAATATGCATATATATTCATCCTTTATTTATACAGGTAGTCTCATTGAGTCACGGGAACTCATTTTCAAGAGAGACCTGTTTTGGGAGCAGATGGTGGTCTCAGAAATAATAAATATTTGTCAGAGTAGTGATTCTGTTGAATAGATGCTTTATGACAGAACTTAACTCATTCTGCTGATGATAAATGGACTGTACATATAGAGCACCTTTATATCTAATCATGTTACTCAAAGCTCTTTACAACACAACCTGTGCCCTCATTTACCTCCACACGTACATCCATACAGCACTCTACTAGAGCTCTACAATAGAATCTGAATCTGTAGAGACTAATCAGTGCTTTTATCACATTCATACACTGATGGGACTCACATCAAATGCAATGAGAGGTTCAGTGTCTTGCCCAGGGACACTTGAACATGTGACTGCTGGTGGAATCGAACCCCAAAATTTCCCATTGGAGGATGACAGCTCTAACCACTCAGTCACGGCTGCCCCAAATGAGTTTATTTAAAATAAAACTCCATGTTCAATCTGAAAATAAATGTGAGGAAAACATTTGAAGAATTTAAAATGACAAACGTTTACCTCAGAGAGGTGATGCTGTTGTATTGATTATCTATAGTCCGAGGCGCTCTGTTGCAGCAGCAGCCAATCATCATTCCTTCCTGCTGATGACAAAGGGCCTGTGCCTTGCTGGGTGTTTAGAGGCTTAACAAGAGTAGCTAAAGTGGATGAATAAATATGATTTACTGAAACTGATGAAGGTTAGCCGATGTGTCTGCTCTACACTGAGTGTAGTACTACTGCGAAGGATTACAACCTTTGTCTTTGACCAGAATTTTCCTCTTAACTCAGATATTCTGTCTCAAAGGAAACTATGAGATGTGTTGTTTTCTTCAGGTATTTATTTCCCTCTCACAAACAAAAAGCTAAAGCTTGGGCTAAACAAACTTATCTGGCAACATGGCTTGAAGCGAAACTAGCCATTGTGCCTTTGTTCAGTGAAACAAGGAAGTAATAGAGCCAAAATGGTCAACGTATGAAAAGATAAGCCAGTTGGACCAAAAAGTGAACATTTGCCATGGGAGCATGCACAGCTGAATGTTTCTCTCAGTGATACTATGTTTCTGCAGGTTGTTGTTCTTGCAATTAACCATAATTAACACTAAAAGATGTACAGTATAGTGTATGCTCAAGATTATCGCAAAGGTGTGTCTCCATATTGTTTTCTCTTTAAGAATTCTCTGTAAGGGTGTCAGTTTCAAATGCTAGTAGTTTATCATAAAGAGCTGCTATTTTCAATTGTAACAGGAGTGGTGAAGGCTGCACAGAAGTCTGGAGTCAGCCTCCCCACCATCACAGACACCTCTAGATGCAGGAAGAGAGCCACCTGCATCATGAAGGACCCCACTCACCCAGCACACACACTTCTTGCCACGTTTCCCTCAGGCAGAAGGTTGAGGAGCATTAAGTGTAGAACCACTAGACTGAGGAACAGCTTCAACCCTAAGGCTGTTAGACTCATGAATCCTTAGTCAGGATTATCGCTGTGAAAAAAATCACTGTGAAAAATCACAGTGAAAAATCACTGTCATGCCATTTGGATGTTGATATGTACTGCTGACTATCCATGATGCTGATCTTATGCTGCTGATTTATTTAATCTTGCTGTGTTCATTCATTCTCATCTGCTCACACAGACTCATGTTCGTGCTGCTGCTGTTTGGTGCATTGTTTTGTACTATTAGTGCTTAGTGTGTTCTTGTATAGTGTATTCTTAGTTTAGTGTATTCTTAGTTTAGTGTATTCTTAGTTTAGTGTGTTCCTAGTTTAGTGTATTCTTAGTTTAGTGTATCCTTAATTTAGTGTATTCTTAGTTTTGTGTATTATTAGTTTTGTGTATTATTAGTTTAGTGTACTATTAGTTTAGTGTATTCTTAGTTTAGTGTATTCTTAGTTTAGTGTATTCTTAGTTTAGTGTATTCTTAGTTTTGTGTATTCTTAGTTTAGTGTGTTCCTAGTTTAGTGTATTCTTAGTTTAGTGTATCCTTAATTTAGTGTATTC
>NC_056508.1:24955170-24955885 GCF_014905685.2 Nematolebias whitei | reverse complement strand
TTAGTTTAGTGTATTCTTAGTTTAGTGTATTCTTAGTTTTGTGTATTCTTAGTTTAGTGTGTTCCTAATTTAGTGTATTCTTAGTTTAGTGTATCCGTAATTTAGTGTATTCTTAGTTTTGTGTATTATTAGTTTTGTGTATTATTAGTTTAGTGTATTATTAGTTTAGTGTATTCTTAGTTTAGTGTATTCTTAGTTTAGTGTATTATTAGTTTAGTATATTCTTAGTTTAGTGTATTCTTAGTTTAGTGTATTTTTAGTCTAATGTATTATTAGTTTAGTGTATTCTTAGTTTAGTTTATTTTTAGACTAATGTATTATTAGTTTAGTGTCTTCTTAGTTTTGTGTATTATTAGTTTAGTGTATTCTTAGTTTAGTGTATTTTTAGACTAATGTATTATTAGTTTAGTGTATTATTAGTTTAGTGTATTCTTAGTTTAGTGTATTCTTAGTTTAGTGTATTCTTAGTTTAGTGTATTCTTAGTTTAGTGTATTTTTAGTCTAATGTATTCTTAGTTTAGTGTATTCTTAGTTTAGTGTATTATTAGTTTAGTGTATTATTAGTTTAGTGTATTATTAGTTTAGTGTATTCTTAGTTTAGTGTATTATTTAGTGCTTAGTGTATTATTAGTTTAGCATATTTCTTAGTTCATATTTTAGATATTATTTGTCATGAATCACGTCCTTGTATTTAGATCTTTATCACTCTGTTCAC
>NC_056508.1:24940156-24955160 GCF_014905685.2 Nematolebias whitei | reverse complement strand
CTGTTGTGTTGTGATCTTGGTCCAAACCCTCACGAGAGTTCCTTACAATTATTACTGTTTTTCTTTACAATTTGTATTTTTTTGGATGTAACTGGGACCCTGTGTACATAGTTTCATTCCACCTCATGTACCACGAGTGATGCGAATGACAATAAAAAACCTTGAATCCTTGAATTACAACAAAATAAATAGTGAAGTGATTACATCAAGTATGTGCTACAATTTGGTTGAAGATTAAACAAAAACAAACTGTTTATTATAGAGGGAAGATTGATGATTATACCCAGCAAATGTGTATTTATTTATTTTTTAAGTCAACCACCAAGAGGATCGATAAACTACAAAGCCTGTTAGGGCAATGTCAGGAAAAACTTACCGTAATATTGTGTTTTCTCAAAATACTGTTGGTTTACCTCAGGAAGTTCGAGAGCAAATACTTTACCCTCACAAAGAGCTACAGATCCAAAATGCAGGTGTCATTTTATGTGATTGCACCAAATCAATAAAAGTCACATTCAGTGCAGAAGCAGGGCTTGGCAGGAGACCTGTTGTACACAAAGATGGGGAAGTAATCCATGTTCCTTCCACTTACTGCTCCTATCCAGACTTTTACACACCATTTGATCAATGCTATATTCTATCAGGATTACTGATTAATGCTAAACCAATTATTAGTTATAATTCTTTTGTATTGTGGTCCCTCAGCCCTTTGATGGACTTGCGACCCGTCCAGGGTGTACCCCGCCCCTCGCACAGTGATTGCTAGACATGGGCACCGGTGACCCCCGTGACCCAAAATAGAAGAAGCGGGTAAAAGATAATGGATGGATGGATATTCTGTAGGAGCGACAGATACCTTCAAGGTGGAGGTGGGATGGAATGAAGGATCGACTCTGAGCCACTTCTTGTTTGCTCTGGAGATGGACCGACTAATAGATGAGGATAGGCAGGAATCCTCTTGGACTGTGATGCTTGCAGATGACATTGTGGTCTGTGGTGAGAACATGGAACACGTGGAAGAGAATTTGGATAGTTGGAGGTATGCACTTGAAAGAAAAGGAATGAAATTATGTCATAGTGAGACAGAGTACATGTGTGAATGAGATGGGGGCAGCTGGAACAGTGAGGCTACAAGGAGCAGAGCTCGCAAAGGTGCAGGACTTTAAGGACTTAGGGTCCACTGTCCAGGAAAACAGGAAGTGTGGTAAAGAGGTTAAGAATCTTTTTTTTTATCATTTTTTTGTTCCTGTTATTTTTGTTTTAACTTTTTTTTGCATCTACAATACACATCCACAGTACGGGTATGACCACGACACACTTGTGGAGTTTTCTGTGTCGCTCCCTTGCCATCGTGCCATCATGGCTCAGTCCTTCCAGCCTTGGGCTCAGGCCTGTCATGGCAGCTGTCTCCATGATCCTCCATCTGTCTGCATGGACCGAACTCTACGGACCCGTTCAGTTCCGTGGAGAAACCTGGATGTTCTCCATCTGCCAGACCCGGTTCTGAAGGACTGTCTGGGAGGGCAGCTGCTGCAGTCACTGATACCATTGGGGTGCTGACCTGCTAACTAGACCTGCTAATGCTGCTAACAAGATCCTCCGTCTGCCTGATTGGACCAAGCTCTACGGACTCACTTGGTTCCGCGAGGGAACCTTGGATGTTCTCTGTCTGCTGGACCTGGTTCTGGAGGAGAGTCTGGGAGGCAGCTGCTGTGGTCCTTATTATCATCATGCTGCTGAAGGGACCTGCTACTAAGACCTGCTAACTTTGCTAACAACACCACTTCGCTAACCGAACCACACTGCTAACAGTACCATGGGGCCAACGGGACCATGTTGCTGAGAGAAACCTCACTGTTATCAGAACCGCTCTGCCAATAGGACCATGCTGCTAGATTTATTTCTTTTTCACTTTTGGCGCCTTGTTTCTGTATTTTTGTTGCATGCTTTGAATAAATGTCAGTTTATGTTAGTTTAGTTTATGTTAGTGCTCGCATTATTCGTGTAAATGATAGCCGAACAGAACCTATGAGAATCGTGCTGCTGTTGTTCGGTGTATTGTTTTGCACCATTAGTGACTGGCATATATCTTAGATCTTTTAGTGTACAGTTAGGTGTTTGTTTAGCGTATATCTTAGTTTATATCTCAGATCCTTATTTACTGTTTCTTTTTACACTTTATATTTTTGCTATTGTTTGATGTAACGGGGACCCTGTGTACATAATTTTGTTCCACCACATATACGACATGTGATGCGAATGACAAATAAAGAAACTCTGACTCTGACTCTGAAGAAGAGAGTCCAGGCAGGATGGAGTGAATGGAAACATTTGTCTAGAATGATTTGTGACAAAAGGGTGGGGTTAAAGGTCAAAGGAAAAGTTTACAAGATGTTGGTGAGACCAGCTATGTTCTATGGTTTGGAGACAGAGACATGGACAAAAAGACAGGATACAGAACTGGAAGTGACAGAGCTGATGATATTGAGGTTCTCCTTGTTAGTGACAAGGATGGAGAAGATTAGGAATGAGATCATCAGAGGTACAGCACAGGTTGAACAACTGGGAGATAAAGTTAGAGAGACCAGACTGAGACGGTTTGGTGCTGCTGTCACACTCCAAGTGATATACTGATCAATAGTTTTGTTAAACTTTAGCATCGACCATTAGTATTGAATTGTTTGTCTGTTTGCGAAATATTTCTCGGTCAATTTGACAAAATTAGCTGAAACTTTAATGTGGTAGTAGCTCAGAGTTGATAACAACAGATGCACTGAACGTGACATTTCAATTTCAATTCATTTTATTTATATAGCGCCAAATCACAACAGAAGTTGTATCGGGGCACTGTACAAAAACATTCACATACATACAAAAACCAATTAGTAAAAGTTATCTATCTAAGGAAGGCAGCCAGCAGACACGTTGACTCTTCACTTCATCGCAGTCTCCCATCCTGAGCAAGCACAAAGGCAACAGTGGAAAGGAAAAACTCCCTCTTTAATAGGAAGAAACCTCCATCAAAAACAGGCTCAGGACAAGGGCCATCTGCTTCGACCGGCTGGGTTTGAGAGTACATGTAGGAGAAACAAACAAAGAACGGCAGGTCCAGGTGTAGATGCAGGTGTACCCCCTATAGGAAGAAAGACAAAAAACACACGTCAAGGATAGAAAAAAAATACAATTACAAAACAGGTAGAGCAAGTAAAGACAGCACCAGAGTGAAGAAATCTGCTCAGTTTGTCCTCCAGCAGTCTAAGCCTATAGCAGCATAACTAAGGGAATCCACACATCAAATTAATTACATATCCTTTACTGTAACAATGAAGCAACAACTCCCTCTTTTCTCATCCTAAGATCATCTTTACAATTCTGGGATAAAAAGCTGAAAGTGATACACATACCTTCAAATAATGCTAGCCTTTTTTTTTTTATTTACAGTACTCTTTTACCTACAATTTTTAGTTCTATTAATTTGGGGTTGCAAGACTTCAACATTGTCTAAATTAAAAACAATTGTAAACCCCATGCTTTAGTAGACATTGGAAAAATATGTGTAGTGTTTCATTTCCACTAAAGAATTGACTTTCAGTCAAGTGGTCACAGGGTTGCACTACTAGCATCACGTAGACCTTTAAATTTAGCAACACTGGTATACTGTTAAACTATTTTACAATGTCCCATAGTTCAGTGACAACAAAGTCTTGGGTGTGGGGTGAGCACTGGGGGTGCTGACTAGTCTGCTAAAACAAAGTACCATATGGAAAAGGCTATGTTATACTGGTGCTCCATATCTGAGATACAATACTTTATAAGGAGCCGTTTCCGCCAGCTTCTGTTATCAGAGTCAGGTGTTACGAATGCATAATGCCTGATGTCAGATTCCTGGCATTCCTTGGTGTCAGGCTTAAGTATAAAAGAGCAGAGATTGTGGGCTCCAGCATCAACACAGCCACTAGGTAAGAGCATCAACTCATCACTGATATGAGCAGCAGCAGCTCTCAAAAAACCATGCATCCATCCTCCATTCCTCTATGTGGCCTTCTCCTCATCCTCAACCTGCAGCTGTTCAGTACTTATCCCATCAACACGGCTTTCACTGCAACAGATATGGATATCCTAAAGGTGAGTCCAATAACAAAATGTTGTTTTGAAAAGTTGTATTTTCTGATGCAATGGGTGGTTCCTTACAAATTCTTACTAACCAGTGAGGAACTGGAATTATTTTCATCAAAAAGTAAATGACTGGGATATAAAAGATGTGTTCAGCTGAGTGGCTCACTAATTCACTATCTATAAAAAAAGGGGGGGATCATACTTTGAAAAAGCATTATTGATTTTTTTCTAAAACATTCTGGTCCTCTTTATGAATATCACTCACATGATAATGGAAGCTTAATGACATGCTAACATGGATCTTGCAGGTTCTCCTTCACAAACTGGAGGAGACTGATTCAGAGCAGACCCAGCTGGACCAGGGGGCAGCTACAGACATAGAAAGTCTCATCAACATGGAGGACGAAGCAAACAAAGAACAGCTAGCAACTGGACTGGATGAAACACAAATCAGAAAATTTCTTTCAGCCAAAGACCTGAAGAGCCTTCGTAATGACTCGTCCAAGAGATCATCTAGCTGCTTCGGACGGCGAATGGACAGGATAGGCTCCATGAGCTCACTGGGCTGCAACACCATCGGAAGATACAGTAAGTGTTACTGCAAAAAGGCACAACACCATGGCAGCACAATAATACAGTTTCATTGTTATTTTTGCTAATATCTTATACAGTTCAGTGAAACTTACCTTGTATTTTCCCACCTTATCTTGTCCTCATACAGATCCAAAATAGAAAAAAAGATGAAGTCTTACCAGCCAAACTCTGGAACTGCAACGTCTGTACAAAATTCTATTTTTATTTTTTACTATTTATTTATGATTATTTATTGGGTATCTTTTGGCTCTCAAAACTTTTTATTTTAAAGATATATGTTTTTGGTTCTTATGTATTTTTGAATGTTTAATAAATGTTTACAAACGTTGATAAATAAAATGAGCAAAGTTTCTGACAAAATAAAGTCATTTCATTTGCACACCAACATCTGTGATAGTTTCAGTTTTTTTTCTAAGGACTGCATGAACTGAAGGGGAATTTGAAAATTATTGTGAAATCATTGAACCAAAACTCTTACAAAGCATTGAATAAAGACTTTGCAGCACCACGAAGAGCACCAAAACTATTCTTTATCAATAGAAATGTACAACTGCATATTGGGGCCATTCCAACTAAAGTGGATATGAAGACATTTCAGCTTTGTGTTGAGATTAAAGTCAAAGGTTGGGAAATTAAGTTATTGGTAATGTCATGTAGCTCTAGGGGCCATTTTGAATTATGTTGCCCCCAAATGTTATTGAGTTGTAGGTGTGCATCCACTAAATTCTTTCTAAGAGTTTAGAACCACGTTTCAAATCAGGTTCCTCCACTTAGCTACCCTGAACATCAGGCCCACTGGGTGATGATCCAAAGAAAAAAATAATACTAAAACTAAGCCATCGGTCAACCACCGACCCGTTCAACTTTCAAATCAGTTTTCTGTGCTTAGGGAGACGTCCACCGAGGAGCACACTCTCGCTGTTGGCAGCTCCATAGTTCAAAACGTGGCACCTGTGACTCAAACCACAGTCAAATGCATTCCAGGGGCCAGAGCAGGCGACACTGAATCCCACCTGAAGCTACTGGCTAAAGCTAAAGTGAAATACAGTAAAATCATTATTCACGTTGGCGAAAATGACACTCGGCTACTTACATCAGAGAATTCAAAAAAGCGTTCAATACAAAAACAACTGGATTTTATTTGTAACAGATTGAACGCTTTTTTGAATTCATCATGTCCTGGATGACTGAGAATCTTCATCAGCTTAAATCAGAGATCACTAAAATTAATGTTGCTTCAGTGTGTAACTTCACAAAAACCATGTCTGACGCCATAGTTTTCTCCGGCCCCCTCCCCAACCTGACCAGCAATGACATGTTTAACCGTATTTCGGCTTTTAACCGCTGGGCGTCCAGATGGTGCTCTGAAAACAATGTAGGGTTTGTAGACAACTGGAGGGCATTTTGGAGAAAACCTGGTCTGATGTGGAGACATGGAATCCATCCCACCTTATGTGGAGCAGCACTTCTCTCTGAAAACTTAGCTGATTCAGTTGGACATCCAGATTATTGACAATTAACGGTCCAGTCTAGAAATCAGTCCAGGAAGCAGAGATGTAGTTTTCCACAGCTCGCTGCTGCTTCTCTGTTACCCAACCAAAACCCCATTGAGACAGTACCAACTCTCCCACGGCTCAAATCAAATAAACCAAAAATCAGCTCTAAAATTATTAACCATAATAATCTTATTAAAATAAATACAACTACTTTACCAGAACAAAATAATAAAATCATTAAATGTGGACTATTGAACATCAGATATCTTTCCTCTAAATCCCTGTTAGTCAATGACCTGATAACTGATCATCATACTGATTTATTCTGTCTGACAGAAACCTGGCTAAAACAGGAAGATTTTGTTAGAATAAATGAATCCACTCCACCTGATTATTTAAATATGGGATGCATCCCAAACAACGATGAGTCCAGCTACAGGCGGAGGTGGAACATCTGGAGAGTTGGTGCAAAGAGAATAACCTTCACATAAATGTGAAGAAGACAAATGAGATGGCCGTGGACTTCAGAAGGAACAAACTCACCTCCCCCCACCCCCAAACATAGGAGGATCTGCGGTGGAAGTGGAATCCAGCTACAAGTACTTGGGTGTACACCTGAATGACAACCTCAGCTGGAGCAACAACACCACCAGCCTGATCAAGAAAGCTCATCAGAGACTCTACTTCCTCAGAGGCTGAGACGAGCTGGTCAGGGAAGCTCAGTCCTCACCTCCTTCTACAGGTGTGCAGTGGAGAGCATCCTGTGCTCCAGCATCAACGTGTCTTAAAGACATAAAAACCTGGATGACCCTAAATTTTCTCCTGTTGAACACAGACAAGACAGATGTTTTAGTTTTTGGACCTGAGCATCTTAGGAATTCATTTTTCAGTCTTTCGTCCTCCTTGGATGGCATTAATCTGTCCTCCAGCTCTAATGTTAAAAATCTTGGTGTTATTTTTGATCAGGACATGATTTTATCCCCCACATTAAAAACTTTACTAGAACCACCTTCTTCCACCTGCGTAATATCACAAACATAGAAACATCTAATCTAAAAATGATGCAGAAATACTGGTTCATGCATTTGTCACATCTAGACTGGACTTTTGCCATGGTTTGTTATCTGGATGTCCAAAAACTTCTTTAAAACGTCTTCACTTGATCCAAAATGCTGCTGCCAGAGTCTTAACTGGAGTTACTGGGAGAGATCATATTTCTCCAGTTTTAGCTTCTCTCCACTGGCTCCCTGTCAAGTCCTGAAGTGAATTAAAAATCCTACTTCTAACCTACAAAGCTCTCAACAACCTAGCTCCATTTTATATTAGAGATCTTATTGTTCCAAATTTTCCTAACCAAGCACTCCGCTGTCAGACCGCAGGCTTACTTGTGGTTCCTAGAGTTTCCAAAAGCAGAATGGGAGGAAGATCTTTCAGTTCTCAGGCTCCTCTCTTGTAGAACCAACTTCCAGTTTCTGTCTGTGAGGCTGACACATTGTCCAGTTTAAGACTGGGATTAAGACTTTCCTTTTTGATAAATCCTATAGTTAGGGTCAGCTTGTTATGCTTTCTTAAGCTTAGACTACTAGAGGACAAATAGACCTAATTTCCTTAAACAAATTGTTAAAATTGAATAATTCTCTTTTGATACAATTTCTATCTTAATGTGATTCCTGAACTGCCATTGTGCATCTGTTTCTACCAAACCCAGCCGGTCAAAGCAGATGGCCACTTGTCCTGAGCCTGGTTCTGATAAAAGTTTCTTCCTCACGAGGGAGTTTTTCCTTTCCATTGTCGCCTTCACTTGCTCAAGATGAGAGTTCTGCTAAGGAGTTAAAATCAAAGCAGTCTGCTCCTCAGATAAAGTCGTAAATTACTATTTTATATATGTTTCTGTTCAGCGCCCTGAGATGACGTCTGTTGAGACTATTGGTGCTTTATAAATAAACTGAACTGAATTGAAGCATTTTACTGAATTCTGTCCAGTGATTCATGACATCCATCCATTATCTTTACCCACTTCTTCCTATGCAGGTCATGGGGGGTCACTGGTGCCCATGTCCAGCAGTCACTGTGTGAGAGGTAGGGGACATCCTGGACAGGTCTCCAGTCCATCACAGAGACACATAGAGATAAACGAGACAAACAACCATTCACTCTCTCACTCACACCTAGAGACAATTTAGAGTTACCAATCAGACTAACATGCATGTTTTTGGTCTGTGGGAGGAAACTGGAGTACCTGGAGAAAACCCACGCATACACGGAGAGAACATGCAAACCCCACCCAGCCCATGTACCGGGATTTGAACCAGGGTAATCTGCTCGCTGAGAGGCAGCAGTTCTACCAACTGTGCCACCATGCTGCCTAAGAGCAACTTGAAGAAAGAAAAACAGAATTTATGACTTAAGACAAGAATGAAAAAAGAGATATTATTGATATTTACAATAAAGAAACTTGAACTTGAACTTTTTCATTCAAACTTTATTTATACAGGTTAATCCCATTGAGCCACAGGGACTCATTTACAAAAGAGGTCTGATTTTAACAGAGTTATGACAACAGTAGACCATCATAAAAGGCATTCAAATTGAAAAGAACAAAAAAAAGAAAATGGTATTAAAAAATGAAACAAAAACAGACAGTTTGTAAAGCAATGAAAAAAACTATAAACAGAAACATGTCTGCATTGGTTTATGCCAGGAACTTAGCAGATGTTTGAAGCCACTTAGAGAGGTCAAGGTTAAGAACTTCAAAATCTTTTGTAAGATATTCCAGGAAACAGGAGCGGAGTAGGAGAAGGTCCTTTTGCCCAGTTCAGTTCTCACTGAGGGAACACTGCAGGTAATAATGTCCTGAGAGCGCACGCTGTAGCTGCACTCACACAGAGACATGTAGGAGGAGATGTATGAAGGCAGCAGACCAAGAAGTGATTTAAAGATGAAAATGTACCAGTGAGAGAGTCTGCGTGAAGTTAATGATGTCCAGTTAACCAGTGAATACAGGGTGCAGTGGTGGGGACGATAATCACAGCCAGTTATGAATCTTAGTGCACCATGATAGACAGCATCCAACATCTGCAAGGTTCTTGTAGGAGCGTTCATGTAAATAATGTCACCGTAATCAATGGAGGGAAGGAAAGTCACAGTTACAAAGGTGTTTCTTATCATTCAGGGTTAGACAGGATCTGTTTCTGAAAAAAAAAATAAATAAAATAATTTTCAGTTTCCTTACCAAGTTTTCTGTGACGCTTAAAAAAGAGATGCGAACCGACATACCCCCACCCCCCCAAAAAACTTGAACTTGTATGAAAGCCAAAATAATTCCTGCTCAAAGAGTTAATTTTGCCTTAGATAACAGAGAATGAATTGATTAATTTTTAGTTAGTTTGTTTAAGGATTTTACTAATACCCAGAATAGTTGTGACCGTAAGAGCAACTCCAAGACACGTAGAAGTTTGAACAGTATTTATTTACAAGTGTGAATATGTATAAACAGTTGAGTTGTGACTTCTGGTGGAACGGATTGGTATGTCAATGTCCCCCGTCACTGTGGGACTTGAAAATAAAACAAAACTGCCATGTGTCAGAGCAACCCATAGAAAGAGTATGAACATGACTGATTTTTGACATAAACAAGGATTTTACATTGTAAGGATGTTACTGCTTTCTGAAGGGCGGTACAGTGGCTGCCTCAGTCAAGGATCAATTCCCGTCCGGGAACCTTTCTGGGAGGCGCTTGAATGTTCTCTATGTGCATGCGTGGGTTTTCTTTTATTCTGGTTTCCTCTCACAGAGCAGAAACATGCATGTTAGGCTGATTGGTAACTCTCAATTGTCCCTAGGTGTGAGTAAGAGAGTGGATGATTGTTTGTTCCTGTGTCCATTTGATGGATTTGCAACCTGTCCAGGGTGTTTCCCACCTCTCACACAGTGACTGCTAGATATGGGCACCAGTGACCCCCACAACACAAAAAGGAAGAAGCGGGTAAAGATAATGGATGGATGTTCTGAGCGCTGGACTAGGAAATAACACATTTTCTCTTGTCCTCTGTCTGTACTTAACATTATGTTTGTTTAATTTTTAAATGGTGAGTAACCAACTGTGGTTTGTGGACGCACAGAAGTGAGTGAAGTGTAAAATATTTGTACGATGAGTGTTGAATTTAATTTAAAACATGTCTGGACAGCGGGCACAAAGATGACTCCTGAAGTTATTTCTTGGCTGGCTGGCACTCATGATGATACCCAGACACGCATGCTGTACATAAACACACAAACACCTATTGTCAAGTACCACATAAGTACCCATCTGACTTGCTGCCTTATCATGCAGAGGTGACAGAATGCACAGGAGGAGAGGAACCAATGTCACTGTCTGTCTGCAGCACAGTCAGTGTATATTTATGGGTGTGTGTATGTGTGCTAGCATGTATATAACATCATGGGGAGGGTTTTGATAGCAGCATCAGGACAAGATGAGAGCCGTGGTAATGTGCAGCATGGTGGCCTTGTTTTGTCAGCAATGTCTGGTTAGCAGCCACGTTCTGGGAAGGCCTTCATCTACCAGTGACCTGGATCAGCTAAGGGTAAGATTTTATGTTCACACTTGAGCCATTATGTATGCTGAACTAATAAAATAAAGATGATTATTATTATATAATAAGCTAATCGAGGTCTGAAGCTTTTAACATGTTTTGCATAACATTTAAACTAGAAATATTGTAATTAAATCTAAGACTATGTATTGCGTGAAACTTTGATCAATGCAGTCTCTAATGGAGCGCTTCGAGGAGACACTGGATGAAGAAAACCAGGAAGAAACCGAAGCTGATTACGAGGAGACAAACCAGGAACGCGAGCACAGCCCGGTCAGCAGGGCATGGAGTCTGGACCGAGACTCGTGGATGTCAGAGAAACCTCAGCCATTAGCGACGAGTCACAACAACGCACAAAGTCAGAGGAGCCAACTACAGAATCTGCTGATGAGCATCAAAAAACGAGCCTCTGGCTGCTTTGGAGCCAGGATGGATCGGATAGGAAATGTCAGCGGTTTGGGATGCAACACTGGAAGAGGTATCATAATGATAAGAGTACATTAAAACCAAGGTGAAAGAAAGAAAAGTCACGGGTCAGAATGTACCACCGTAACAGCTTCAGCAAACTATGAAAGCGACTATTTAGGGTTCTAGTTCATCATTTATTAAATAAAACAATATTTTTTTTCATTAGGTGTTTTAAAATAAACTGAAGAGGTCCCTCCGATACTTGGGTCATCATTGTCCCATCTTTATCAAAACAGCTTTTTTTATTTTTAGATGTGTTGAAAGCAAAAATCATTATGCCACACTTTAAAATGAGTGCTGCTCTCCTGTAAAAAAAAACAAGTGCAATAAACATTAACATTTGAAAACAGGATTAATTTGGATACATTATATAATTTAAAAAAAATTTGTAATAAATTACAGATACATTGTCTTTTCCCTGTTTTGCAAAGTTGAATTGAATTAAATTTTAAAACGTTTACTGGCCAACGTTTTTCAGCTTTAGAAAAAAATAATAAAGTGGAATAGTTTATTCAGGAAGCAGCTGGTTGACTGATAAGAAATGAGAGCCGCCGGTGGAAATGCAGGAAAGAATTAAGATTTTTTGTAGAAAATTATTAAACACGAAATGTTGCAAAACATGTTTGCTGTTCCCAGTCAGCTTGGGTCTTAATGTTGAGCTAATACCAACAACTCTAGAAAATAATAGGTAGACCAAAAAGAAACATCCAAAAGTTCCAAACAGAATCTGAGGCTGTACATCCTGCTTCTTCGGAGCAGGGTCAGCCACATGGATTCTCCTTCTCCATTTGGCTCTGTTTTACGTATCATCTGTTGTGAGATGGAGTGTCTTCATAGCCTACTGGATCATATCCATCCACCTCGTCTTCTGCTGTCCCCTGCTTTGTTGATCGAATACTTCTGCATTTAATAGTCTTTTTCCCGTGCTTTCATCTTCCATTTGCTGCACATACCCATACATCTCATTCTTGATTCCTGTATTTTATCCTAGATGCATGCCACGCCAGGAGTTTTTCTGATATCGTCATTTCATCGTCTATCCTTGAGGGATTCTCCAAGAATCCCACGTAGCATCCACATTTCTATTATTTTCAGGAATTCCTCTTCTTTTCACTTTAATGTCCATACCTCAGCTCCACAAAGTAAGACTGGGTGCACCATCATCTTGTACACTTTCCCTTTAATATGAATGAGGCCTGCCTTCTAACACCCTGGAGTAAAGGGCAAGAAGTGCAATCCCACAACAGTTGGAACACACTCCAGCCCACCTTTTAAAAATGGGAGCCACCATCCCAGTCTGCCACTCTATAGGTGTTGTCCTGGTCCTCCATGTGACATTGAAAAGACTTGTTAACTATGGAAGCACCACAACATCCAGAGCCTTCAGCATCTTTGGATGAATCTCATCCACTTTTAGTGCCCTGTCACAGAGAAGCTTTTTTACTACTTTGGTGACCTCTGCCATGGTAAAGAAACCTAACATCTTCCTCCATGGCCTCTCTGAATTCCTCCTATGTCTGGGGTATTGCACCCGCAACCACAAAAGCCACAGTTTTTCTGGCCACCCTGTACCTGTCAGTTGCTTCAGGAGTCCTCTGGGACAGTCAAGTCCTTAAGGCCTCCTCCTTCAGCTTGACGGCCTTCATAACTGCTCGTGTCCACCAGCAGGTCTTTTGGTTGCCACCATGACAGGCACCAATGACCTTCAGGCCACAGCTCCTGGAAGCTGCATCTGCAATGGAGGCCCTGAACATGGCCCATTTGGATTCCATGTTCCAGACCTCCCCCGGAATATGTGTAAACTCTCCCGGAGGTGTAGTTGAAGATCACATGGACAGGAGGCTCCACCAGACATTCCCAGTTCACCCTCACTATGCATTTGGGTTTTCCATGTCTGTCGTCTGGCAGTCTCCCCACCACCAGATCCACCTCACCTCCAGGTGTGGATCAGTTGATAGTTCTGTCCTCGTCACTCAAGTGTCCAAAACATAGGACCTCTGGTCCAATGACACAATTGCAAAATGGATCATTGACCTTTGGCCCAAAGTGGACTGGTACCAAGTACACTTATGGACCCCTTTATGCTTGAAGATGATGTTAGTTATCAACAGCCCATGCCTAGGACCAAAGTCTAATAAAAACATAATTCAGGTTCAGCTCAGGGAGGACGATCCTCCAAATCACCCCCTTTTCAATTAATAACATGGGTACTGAAGTCACCCAGTAGAATGAGGGAATCCCCAGATAGATGGCACCTCTTGCAAGACACCATCCAGGGACTACAGAAAGGCTTGGTAACCTGAACTGCTGTTTGTTTATTAGCACAAACAACAGCCAGCCCCCATCCTACTAGTTTCCAACTGTTTTAGATCAGTGAGATATGATCCATAGTGACACATGCTGGTCTTCAAGTATAGACACAATTCATTCTAGTTTACTGGACTACCCATTTGACTAATTTATTTTAAGAACTATTTTTCTCCCTTTACAATAACAGCCACCTGTCAAGGCAATTACAAAAATGCAACATAAATGTGCACTAGCTCCTATTAGTGGTAAAAACCTACTTATAAATTTTGTGTTATGCTTGTGTGATTTTCCAACAGGTTAGCGACACTGTTTCCTGGACACATGGAGCGTTCTATGTTGGAGCTGAAGATGTAACCAAGGACACCTACATTTCTGTCATTATACATCAGTGACGGTTAAGGTCACTGTTTGACTGGACAAATCATCTCTCACCAATGTGATTTATTTCCTACTGTGCAACATTATCAACTTGAAAACCATTGGTTTTCTAAAATGTAACTTGGTTTTGTTTGCTAACAAAAAATGTATAAATAAACAAAGATCAATATTATTTTTAATACAAATAAATGGATTTTCCAGCAGCACTTGACATAATGACCTGTTATTAACATAGAAAAAGTGGTGTAAAAGTTTGTACGATCTAACATTTAGGCATAAAGATGTACAGTAATATCAAAGTAATAACCAAGCACTTATATGGCAGAAACAATATATTAAGATAATATAAAGCGCAATGTTTAAACAAAACTATAACAGGGATATTCATAATATTTTTAAGGGGTGGTCTGCCAAAAAGTTATGAATAGTGCTTTCTCAGTTGTAGAGCATGAAGTGTAGAGAAAAGGGCAAAATACCTCTGAGCGATGCTTACAGAACTACAAGCATAGAAGACTTTGCATGAAGACATTTTTTAAATTGTTTTTCTTACATTTAAAACAAGTCTTTCAACAAAAAAGGTGTAGTGGTGTGAAAGGCTGCTACAATAACTCAGGTAAAAACTCTACACTATTCCATGACACAGTTTGTTGTTCCCCATCACTGAGTGAAGAGGGGATTACTGGAAATACCCTACATCCATCTGTGCATGTTGTGAGTATAACTTGAAAAGTAGATGAGGTACCAACTTCCATTTTGAGTGGCTGCATCTTGGTGTAAGAAAGGTCACTAATCAAAATCAGATTGTCACATCAAACCACCACCATATGTATGTCTGTCTGTGTATATATGTATGTGTGTACATGAATATATGTATGTATGTGTATGTATGTCGGTACTTGTGTGTATGCGTACATGTAGGTGTATATATGCATAAGTATGTGTATGTATATATGCATATGTGTATATATGTATGCATGCGTATGTGTGTATATATGTATGTATGCATATGTGTGTATATATGTATGCATGCATATGTGTGTATATATG
>NC_056508.1:24934332-24940146 GCF_014905685.2 Nematolebias whitei | reverse complement strand
ATGCATATGTGTGTATATATGTATGCATGCATATGTGTGTATATATGTATGTATGTATGTGTATGTGTATATGTATGTATGCACACGCATATGTGTATATATGTATGTATGCACGCGTATGTGTGTCTAAGAATCTAATACAACATTTTAAAAATCTTAATGTATAATTTTAAATACTTTTTTTTTTTTTGCATTTTATTGCATGAAATAAGTATTTGATACAATAGAAAAACAGAACTTAATGTTTGGTACAGAAAACTTTGTTTGCAGTTACAGAGGTCAGACGTTTCCTGTAGATCTTGACCAGGTGTGAACACACTGCAGCAGTGATTTTGGCCCACTCCTCCAGACAGATCTTCTCCAGATATTTCAGATTTCAGGGCTGTTGATGGGCAACATTGAGTTTCAGCTCCATCCAAAGATTTTTTACTGGGTTCAGGTCTGGAGACTCGCTAGGCCACTCCAGGACCTTGAAATGTGTCTTACACTCCTTAGTTGCCCTGGTTGTGTGTTTCAGGTCATTGTCATGCTGGAAGACCCAGCAACCACGACCCATCTTCAGTGTTCTTACTGAGGGAAGGAGGTTATTGGTTTCATCTGGCCGCATGACATTCTCCCATGCCCCTTCTGGATCATCCAGATGATCATTGGTGAACTACAAACGGGCCTGGACATGTGCTGGCGTGAGCAGGGGGAACATGCGTGCCCTGTAGGATCTTAAACCATGAGTGTAGTGTGCTACTAATGGTCCTCTTTGAGACTGTGGTCCCAGCTCTCTTCAGGTCATTGACCAGGTCCTCCCGTGTAGTTCTGGGCTGATTCCTGACCTTTCTCAGAATCATCCTTACCCCACGAGGCAAGATCTTGCATGGAGCCCCAGAATGAGGAAGATTGTCATCTTGTACAAGAAGATTATAAATCTATTTCTTATACATTTTTAATGTAATCCTAATAAGTACATTCACTTAAGAACATATTATTTGTTAACCTTTATTTAACCAGGCAAATCCCATTGAGATCACAAATCTCTTTTGCAAGGGAGGCCTGGACTGAAGGCAGTCTAACATGCATGTTTTTGGTCTGTGGGAGGAAACCGGAGTACCCGGAGAAAATCCATGCAAGCATGAGAAGAACATGCAAACTCCACACAGAAAGACCCCAGGGCCAACTTGGGATTGAACCCAGGACCTTCTTGCTGTGAGCCATCGTGCTGCCATTATAATGTATTTCTAATGTATTCCGATAAAATGAAGCCTACGTAAAATATACTTAAGTACAATATATTTTCACCTGGGACTCCAGCAACATAAGGTATGACAATGTTTTTCCTTCCGTTCTTCTCCTGGTTTTGTTCCGTGGTATGTTTTGTAGATTTCCTCATTGACTTGCCATAGGCCTAGTTAGCATATCCACATGTTTGGAGAGCTTTTTTGATGCATTTGTGTTTCTTTTCCTTCCCTTCTGTCTTTGTGGGGACACGTTCAGCCCAGTGCTGGAGAGTTCTGATGACAGAGAGTTTGTGTTTCAGTGGATGGTGAGAGTCAAACAGAATGATCTGTGTGGGTTGGTTTCCTGTAGACTTCAATGTTGAGACTGTCCTCTCTTGTGAGTGGGGTCCTTCATGATGCAGGTGTCCCTCTTCCTGCATCTGGTGGTGTAAATGTCTGTGATGGTGGGGAGACTGACTCCAACAGTCTTCTGTGCAGCCTTCACTACTCTCTGCAAAGCTTTTCTTTCTGCAGCTGTGCAGCCTCCATGCCACACGTTGATGCTGGAGCACAGGATGTTCTCCACTGCACACCTGTAGAAGGAGGTGAGGACTGAGCTTCCCAGACCAGCTCGTCTCAGCTGCCTGAGGAAGTAGAGTCTCTGATGTGCTTTCTTGATTAGGCTGGTGGTGTTGTTGCTCCAGGTGAGGTTGTCATTCATGTGCACCCTGAAGTACTTGTAGCTGGAGACCACTTCCACTGCAGATCCTCCTATGTTTATGAGTGGGGCCGGGGAGGTGCGTTTACTCCTTCTGGAATCCACAATCATCTCTGTCTTCTTCACAATGATGTGACGGTTGTGATTACTGCACAAGCTCTCCAGGTGTTCCACCTCCTGCCTGTAGCCAGACCTCTCATCGTTTATGAAGCATCCAACCACTGCTGTATCATCTGCAAACTTATCAGGCTCCTCTCTTGTGGAACCAACTTCCAGTTTCTGTCCGTGAGGTGACGCATTGTTTACTTTTAAGCTTAGGTTTAAGACTTTCCTTTCTGATAAATCCTAGTGTTGGCTTGGTTTTCCTGAGCTGTCCCTTAGTTATTCTGCTATAGGCTTAGAATGTTGGGAGGACAAACTGGCGACATTTCTTCACTCTGCTGCTGTCTTTACCAGTTTTGTTTTTCTACCTGTTTAGTATTTGTAATCATTTCTATCCGTGACATATTTTTGTCTTTCTTCTAATAGAAAGTACACGTGGACCAGGTCCAGGTTTACCTGCCGTTCTGTGTTGGTTTCTTTTTTCTGTCCTTTCAAACCAATTTTCCTCATCATCCATTCTGTCCAGATGACACACTAAGTACCTTCCTACCTGCCTCTAATTACTGTTGCTGTAGTAGCCCAGTCATTTGGAAGCTCTTTCTTATCCCACAGAGCTTTTAACAGCTCCTCTCTGAATTCCAAACAACATTCTTTCTTCTTCAGCTTCTACCATTCGGTCTTCTCTGATTTTACGCTTTTCCTCTTCTTCACAACAACAGTCATTCTACACACAACCATCCGATGCGGTCTGGTCACACTCCCTCCTGCCACAATCTTACAGTCCCCAATCTAGCACAAAGTAATAACCAACAATTTCTTAGAACTAAAAGTTTTCATGTTCATTATTTCCTTTTGGTTTACACTATTTTTTTCTCTATCAGTACTTTAGACTACTTTTAATTAGAAATGTTTGGTTTTCTTAATTATTGGCAATAAGCATGCAACGAGTTTCTTTAACCAATGACTATTTGATATCAAAGTTAAAGTCATCAGTGTTTGTCTTATTAATTTAAACTGAGGCAAACAGAAGTTCTGAAGTTGAATCCTTCCCATCTCTTTTTGAGATGTGTAAACTAATGTAAATGGCAGATCACCACTAAGGATTCCCACCATTATTTAAAGTCTCTTTGATTGGATAAACCTTTTTAAAGCCAGGCTCTCTTTAATTTTAAAACCTGCCGCTCATGCTTGGGAGAGCAGAAAAATAAAGCAAAGATTGAGAGAAAAACACGACAGAGGAAAATGAGGGAAACAGAAAAAGTAAGAAGCTGCCAACCAGAAACTTCTGGTTTGATTCAGCACAGTAATAAAGTGAAGCTAGGCATAACTTTACGTTAACGCCACCGTTTTGATCATGCTCTCCAAGAATTGGACCACTCCAGAACCTCTGAGGCTGCAGAGCCAGACACTCTTCTGAACTGAAGTCTTCAGCCTGAGCACCCATCTGTTGAAGAACCAAGATCCAGCTTACTACCTGAACAAACCGCTGAGACACCCGTCTCTTAACAGCCAGGTAGACGGCCAGACAGGTAACCTGGGGAGGTCTTCATCTACTGGACCTGGTCATTCACCTATCTGGTATCTAGTGTAGGAAATGAAACAGATCTACAGCTCTGTAGGACAAATACGTCCTCACTGGTGACCATGGTGCCTTCAAGATAGAACCAGCAGTCCCAATTCAACAAGTCTTTGATAAGTTTCAAGTTTACAACTTTCCTTTTCATCTTATTCATTCCAGTTAAAACCTGCCCCTCAATGTATAATAGAACAAAGCTTTCAATTTTGCCTGTCATACAGTTTTATCCATATACATCATGTTTGTTTCAAGATTAATTTTTCACTATTCATATTCACCATAACTTGTTACTGTAATACGATCTTTCAATAAACATCACATAAACGATGATAAACTTAATTCAGTCGTGTGTTATAATAATAATAATAATATATTTATGACATAACTCCAAAGAAAATAACTCATGGTTTGAAGTGATTTATTGAGATTGATACTATAAACCATAGATCTGTAGTTTTCCCTTTATGAGGGTGGTGCCCCAAAGTTTGGTAAATTGTGAATTAGTAATAATTCATAAATCATCCATTCTATAGTCTACCCCAACACAAGGGAGGAGGTTTTTATGTGGGAAGGGGTGAAGGTCCTTCACCTCTTTGTGTGCGATGAATTCTCCTGAACTCTAATGAACGTTTCTTATACACAAAATATATAGATGTAAAAGCCGTTTGTTAGTTCATTTAGTGAATTTGTATTTTTAATATCTCACAATATTTACATGTGATCTGTACTATTGCTGTGGAGCATTTTATTTACATTTCTATTCATTCCTAAATGGAACGGATAGGCGATATTTGACCCTGCTACCACCTCCATCATGAAACAAACAGCCAGATTATTTCAGAAAATCAAACATCTAGTTTTCTTGGTGCATTCCTTCCACAGCAGCCTGTCAACAATAGAAAGCTTCAGTCCTCTTAGAAAACCATCTCAGTGAGCCTAAAGAAGTCCGGATCATGATTCAAGTAGCAAGCAGTCCTCATTTTCGTCGGTGGGAAGCATGAGCTGCTGCTCGTAGTAAAGACTCTTGGCGTAGTTGATTTCTTGAGAGATCTTGATGGCGAGGCTCTCACTCTTCACATGGACCTGTGGAGAAGAGAAACAACAAAACCCTTTGATTTTGTGTCGTTTCACCACAGTCATAGTCTGGAGGTAGAATAGACCATGTTTGCGTTGCACTTTGCTACTTTTGTTGACCCAAAGATACCGTCTCACTTGGCTGTGACCGTTGGGAGGCTAGTCGGTGAACAGCATTTGCAACAGCCCAATATTTTTCTGATTCCATATTTGAAGCATAATCATGTTTGTGTGAATGTTTCTAAATCCTTCTCACAGAGATCCATTTTTCTTCCGTACGCATTTCGGTACATACCTCGTTCTACGATTGCTGTTCTATTTCAGCAACTCGTATCAAAACGTTCAGTTCATTCTGGACGTTCCTGCTGACTTTTGGTATTTGCGCAGTTGTTACTCAGATATTTATCTTTATGGGCCATGTTTTTCTCGTGGAAAATGAATGGAGTTCTCTTCACAGATTACAAAACCATCTGAGCCGTTTATAACCTTTTGCTCGTTTCAGCTTTTCTTCTGCTGCAGCTTTTTTCAGCTTCTTTGAGCTAATTTCAGCTTCCTTCAGCTCCTTGCAGCTATTTTTCGAGAAGGGGTTCTCTGCAGACCAAAAGTGGGCGTTTCTGGCGAATAGGCGTTTGTGGGCGGCGAACACTGATTGACTATGGGTAACCATAGCGATTATTGATGAGGTAACGTGTCTTTGCAATGTTTGACAAAGAAATATGATTTATTGTACTTATAAAGTATGTTATGTTTTCACTTATGCATATTATTGAAGTACGTTTATTGTAGGTCACGATAGTTTTGACCGTTCTCTCGTTGTTGTCGTGCTTTAGAAGTTTAGTTCATGTGAAAACATGGTGGGGAGTTCCCACGCAGGTAACGCACTGAGGTAAAGTGAGCCTCCACTCGGCTCCAGCAGCCCTCACTGGCTTAATTGTGCACGTTTACAACAACTGTGTGTTGCTTTTCAAAATAAAAGCTGAAAATAAAAGTTCTTAATACTTGAAAAATAAATATTTAAAAGTTGTGCACAACTGAAAAATATGAAAAACAAATAAATAAAAGTTGTTATTAAATAAAAGCTGTTAATTATGTAGTGAGTCACGTGAGGTACGTGTCACTTGTTGTATGACAAATAT
>NC_056508.1:24887657-24924332 GCF_014905685.2 Nematolebias whitei | reverse complement strand
AGATCAATGAAAATAACAGTCTCTGTCCATCTGGTATATTTGAGGTCGTCTGGTTCACTACCAGTCTACTACTATCCATGTCTTTCTGCCATGTCAGGAACCACTCTCACTTCAGACTGACTCTAGAAGACCTCAAGATGTTGCTCAACAATGTTGACCAACATCTGATGTTGACTTTCAAAATAAATCACCTCCAAAGTTTAACATAGTTCATAGTAATAGTCAAAATTTGCTGACCTTGTTGCAACATGAGTTAACACGAACATGAGTGTAATTTGTCAATGATTCAATAACGAGTAATAACTTATTCAATAAAAAGTCTGTAATTTGTCAATAATAGACAATAATTCATTCAAGAATAGATTATGGGTGTTTGGTATGGCTCAGTGGCTAAAATGGGTTGGATGTTAGAGAAATTACTTAATTTTCAATTACCTGAATGTACAAATTCCTTCATTTATAGTTAAACTTTAGGAAATCAACTTTTTTTTTCCTTGTGAAAAAAATATCAAAATTAACTTTTGGTATTTATTTTGAATAGATTGGGGAAGGAAAACAGCCCAGGCCGTGTAGAACTGCTATGTTGTAAAAATGTTGTGCTTGGTGATCTAATCATGTTTTTATTACAACTTCAGGTGTTGTGAACTGGAGGAAATATTCTGAAGAGTTTCAGGCTGAGCACAGAAAGCCTTATGTCATTTCTGTCTGCTTCAGCTGTGGAGAAGAATTTAAAGGTTGTGCTGCAGGTTTCTGGGGCAGCGGCGAAAGAGGAGAGCTGAGGGCCTTCTACAGTGAAGCCATTTCTCCTGGGTACTGCACCCACTTCTGTGCCATGCATGCAGGGTTAGTACACATTACAATAAGTAACAACTAGCAACACCCTAACTGTACTATGTTCTGTGTTTCCAACAGATGCTACGATGACTTCTAAAAATGGATGTCCCAATAAACACAATAAAAAACATTCAATGATGCATCAAATGTTGTCTGAGTATGTTTTAAGGTAATAACAAATGAGAAATCTGGAAAACAAAGAGAATTCCTGAATCTGTCTTGTGTGCTTTGATGTGTACATAAGTTTATTGGAGGTCCTGAAACAACTTTTCTGAGAACACAAAGATTTTTATTTTACCTTTGGCCAAGATGTCAGTTTGAAATCAGGCTGCTTACTGCAAAACCAAGAGTTTTTTTAAGACAGACAGTCTTCATTTGTATTGTTTTGTTGACTAAGCTAAATGTAATTTCTAAAATATGGATAAATCTGTTCTCATCATGCAGCATAAGCAACTGGGTACAGGTGTGAGGGCCAAAAGTCTGGTTATGTACTGACTCTTAAATGTGCTTTTCTACTTTTATGTGGTTTTTTTTTTTTTGCTGCTCCTTTCTTTAATGTGGGCAAATCTGAAACATTGTCACATGAACAAATGAGATAAAACTGGCTCTTTAAGTAAGTTACATCAGCTCTTTTTTTAAACTGAAGGTTTTTAAGAAACAGTGTTAAATCTACTGTCAAACACAAGAAGATTCTCTTTTGTTCTTGGGATGTAGCTGCACCTGACACAGGTTGGCTTGAGTGTGGTCTGGGTACAATGAAATATGAAGCATCTGAAGCGAAACCTGCTCCCATTTGTCCAAAAAGTCTGGTCTCAATTAAAGATCATGAGTCCTATGACGAGATAATGGCCCAAAACAAAAGCTAAAAACAAAATTTGCTCTTTAGAAGTTCTTCTATGAGATCTGATCTATGAAAGGAGCTGAAACATAGAGTAGGGTTGACCTTTAAAATGTGAGACAGCTGAGGAAGTGAACCAGTAAACAGAAATACCTGCTCCAATTGTAGAAATATTACAGAAACTGACAAATCACTCATCTGTAGTGACTGATTTAAAAGGTTGAACAAGAAAATGTGAAGTTAAAGGAAACATCCTTTGTCCCAAGGCCAGTTTAAGTATTATTAATATTTTTCTTTCTTTATGAATCGATTGCAACTTTTTTCACATTTTTCAACAACCAAAATGGAATTTGTTTTTTAATGTTACGGCTAGGTATTAAAAAAACTAACATTTAGCTCTCCCCACTACCCAGATATGTTGCTCTTTTTTTTTAATGTAACTGGAAGTTCTGTGTTAAGAGAGGCGGAAAAAGAAGTTATGGAGACTCCGCTAATGTCGAACCTGAGACGCCGCTAATGTCAAAACGGTTAACACCACAGACATAATATGCCTGTGGTTAACACATCTGCCAATAACGCCTTGTTTTTCGACATAATGTGTCTGTGGTTACGGCATTTTATCGTTCAGCCTTTTTTTCTATCGTCCAATCAGATGTGGCCGGCCAGACACGCCCATTTTTCTATCGTCCAATCAGTTGCGGTCGGCCAGACACGCACATTTTTCTATTGTCCAATCAGATACAGACGGCCAGACATGCCCATTTTCCTATAGTCCAATCAGATATGACCGCCCAGATACGCCTTCCAAATTTGCCTGCAGAGATACCTACTTGTATTTTTCTGCTCTTTCAGCTTTGTTTTTAGCTTTTTCAGCTACTTTTCACTAGACTTTCGCTGCCTATTTCAGCTTTTTTTCTGCAAATTTCAGGTTTTCTTTAAGCTTTTCAGCTGTTTTAGATTTTTATTTTTGCTAAGTTTAGCTTTTTTTTTTTTTTAATTTTTTTGTGCCAGTTTCCACTGTTTGTGTTTCCTTTTAATATTTTCAACTTTCTATTCTCCTTCCAGCCCGTTTCTGCTCATTTCAGCTTCTTTTTTTAATTTAAGATTTTTTATAATCTGTTCAGCCTCTGCATATTTCAGCTCACTCTGCTACATTTCTCAATTGAGATTTTTCAATATACTTCTATGCACACGTTTATTGTCCTACTTTCAGCAAATGTTAGCTGGAATGAAACCCTTTCATCTGGTTTCAGCTTCTTCAGCAGCTTTCAGCTTCTTCAGCAGCTTTCAGCTTCTTCAGCAGCTTTCAGCTAAGTTTTTACCATCCAAAACAGTCAAGTCATATCTCACCTTCTCAGCTTCTTTATCTCATTCTCACTCACACTCACACTCACACGCGTAAACAAGTAGGATCCAGATAAGCCAGTGATGGCTGCAAGCCTCACCATGGGTTTCTGGTGGGAGGGGCCAGGAATAGCGATGCCGCTGCTGGTGTTCTCGGCCTTCTTGGTGAGCTGCACGTATACCTTCCCATGATCCTTAGACACCAGACAGTGGTAGAGGTCATCATACTTGACCTCTAGGAAGATGCCCTCTCGGTCCACATAGTCTCCCTGCTTCAAGAAGTAGACCACCTTGGAGGAGATGAGGACGTAGTAGCCATCAATGGGTTCCACTGCGATAAAACTGGTGTGGGGAAACAAATGGTAAGAGTGACTGAAACACGAGCGATCAGGTTCTGATTCATAACAGAAAAAAATCAGGAAAGACTCAACTCACAACTCAGAGTGGATATTATCAGTGAGGCGGAAGAGCTGCTCCTGGCCATCGGCCTGCATGGCTGAGTATCGAGGCAGCCTATCCTGAGGTCCTCTACAACAACGAGGCTTCCGAACACGCTGTACGCACAGTCTGAAGACACAACCACAACACAACCACATGACTGCTGCTCAGGGACTGACCAGGGCAAGTCCTGCCACCTGTCAATCAATCCAGTAGGCACGTCAGCAACAAACCAATCAGCGACCTCAATTAGTCCTGAAGTGAACGCCCCTTACCTGCAGAGCTGCAGCTTTGCAGTCATGGAGATTTTAATAATAACAGAGTTTATATCTATTTTTATGTTAATCTACTGTAATAAACCTTTGTAAAAGACACCAGAATGCAGGAAATGGCATCTAGTTTATTCAAAATTCTCTGGTGGAGAACCACAAAAATAAAAATCACATGTAGTGTATGCAAACACCTGTTTTCTGTAAATACAATTATCTCACCTGTGGTTACTAAGACTGGCCATATCACGGACTGTTTGGGCCGTCTCTGATGCAAAATCCAAAGCGCCAGCAACAGGTTTGGTTACAGTACCCACCAGACCTTTGCCTAGACCTGAGAAGAAGCCACTGACTCCACCCTCTGTTTTCACACCCTCCACTGTGGAGGTGATGATGCTCGTCATTCCCCCAATGATACCTAGAAGAAAGTTTTAGTTATGTATGGATACAGTTCAAATGCAATGTGTGACAAATCCAAAAAGCCCTGGCACAGAAAATCTTGACTGTACCGTGAGCTAGTCCATGAATTCCTGCCACCAGGTGTTCTCCACTGGTGGCTCCATGGTATCGGATGCATTCCCGCTCGCTCTGGTGCCGGTTGTCCATCGTCTTTCCCAGCCCATCGGATAAAGTGCCTGCAAACTGACACAAAGAAGCCAGAAATATTGCCTTAAAAAGCTACTGATCTGCAAAGCTACATGCTTGGCACTCCTCACTTTGAATAAAAACTCTGGAGGTAGACACACATTAACCATCCAAATGGTACACTGATGTCCCCTGTCATTGTTGCATGTGTTTTGGAGGAGTGTTTTTCAGGACTGGAATTGAACAAGGAATACAAGTAAAGCTTAAAGTTTTTTGGTGCAAGATATTCAAGTGGTAGGAGTTGCACTATAAATATATACATGGCAGAAGTCATCTTGGATTTAAAGTTGGTAACCCAATTTTTGATAGTGCCCTTTCTAACGCCTAAATACAGATCCACATGAAATTGGAAGTTAACATGTTGATTATTTTTCAAGTTCTCCAGCTCACAAGGTTTACATACAAACATATGAGTGTGCGCATATGTGTGCAATATAGCAGCAGTCATCTTGGATTTTACCATGGCAACCTGATTTTTGATAGTGACCTCTCTTACATCTAAATGTAGCCACACACTAAAATGTAAGTTGATAATCTCACTTATTTTTAAGTCATTTTCAATTACTCCTCTATGTTACGCCGCCAAGATGGTGAAGGGGCAGGGAAGCCAACCCCCGGTCATTGAACATCTTGTGGTGTCTCTGAGCAGGACACCCTTTCCCCAGTTGCTCCCCTGGCGCTTTCAATAGCTGCCCACTGCTCCAACTGGTGGTGGATGGGTTAAATGCAGAGAGCCAATTTTGCCATTGTATAGGAACATACAATGATGCCAACACATAACACATCATCATTATTATTATTATTTGTTCTGCATCAGGGAACAACTAAAAGTACTCAGCATATATCACAATAAGCAGTTAATTCAGATAGGCAACAGGTGCGTACCTTGGCAGCCGAGTTGGATACGCCATGAGTTACATTACGAATGAGGCCGCCCACACTGCCATACTTGATGAGTTCAGACACTCCCTCAGTGACATCGTTCAAGAGGCCGATGGGGTTACCCAGGAAGTCAACAGAGCCTAGGATCTGAGCTGCTTGGCTCATCAGCTCCTAAAAATGGACAACACTGCACTGTAAAACTCTTACAAGAAGCAATGGTAATGAAAAAGAGTATATACACATGGACTATAACTCTGGAACAGGACTATTAAATTCATGTAAGTCTTCTGTAATGCAATATGAACTGAGATGTGACCAACTCTTCTGAGGCAGCCACGCCAACGTGGTTCAAAACATCCAAGTTCATGCTCAATAATCCAGATAAAAATCAACAATGTTCAGTCATGTCAATCTGGACGGTTTCTTTTGAGTTGGAGTTGACGAGGGAGAGGGTAGGCTCCCGAAACCATCTTATAACCAGCAAACTGGTTTTTTCCACTATGTGAGTGTACTGCTTGTGGGACTCAGTTTATTTGTGGCTCTTCGGACTCATGGAAGTCCTTTGGATAAAGGACGAAACGTCTTAGCAAAAAAAAGAAACTGTCCATATACAGTAAACTGACTGAACATTGTTGGATTTTGACCTGGATTATTGAGCATGAACGTTGATGTTTTTCAAATTTGGTATACAAATGGATAAATGAAAAGAAAGACATGTATTTAAAAATATAAGGACTGACAAAGAAAATAAATTAACCCAAATGAATGTTCTGGCATATTTTTCTAACTAAAGACATTTAAATTTAAGTAACACGCAAGTAATTTTACAAATAAGAGATTAGATTTCAAAATCACATACAGATTAATAACAACACAACAGTTTGCAGATAAGTGAAATCAAAAAAGGAAATATCTAAGTGGGACACCAATGATTTTGAGATGGGGGGTTTTGTGAACTGGAATTTAACAGAGAATTCAAGTAAACCTTAATGTTTTCGGTTAAAAAAACTGAAGAAGCCCAAGTTTTAAAATGTCATGATCAACGTTGTCAAATGTTTTTCACAAACTGATAAAAAGAGTTATGCAACATGGTTTCTTATCAAGTGCAACCAATACATTGTTTATCACCTTCATTGCAGCTGTTGTGCTACTATGATTTTTTTCTGTAGTCTGATTGATGTGTAGTTAAAATAGCATTACAACAAAAAAAAAAAAAAACTCCTTTAGTGGTTTGTTTACAAGGCCTTCAATAATCTCTTACAGAACTGATAGATTAGATATGGATCTGTGGTTAGTTCGGCGCATTGTTTTGCACTATTAGTGTTAAGCATATTTCTTAGTTTATATCTTAGATCCTTATTACTGTTTCTTTTACTATTTATATTTTTGCCATTGTTGGATGTAACTGGGACCCCGTGTACACAATTTCGTTCCACCTCATGTACCACATGTGATGCAAATGATAATAAAACCAACTTGAACGAAAACGGTGGAAAGAAACCACCTTTCTTTCACCTGTCTGCACGATACACATTGTATCCAGTCATATTAATATCTTTATCTGCAGTAGATTTCATCAGCCAGGTACCAGAATTTACTATAGCATCTGTTGATTTAGCCCAAATCCTAACCATGTCCATCTTAGGTACCAAACTTCTAACATTAAGATGAAGAAATCTAAGACCAGATCTGTAAAGATTTAAAATCAGATGGTATCTGCAGCATACATACATACATACATGTATATGTATACATAAATATACATATACTGTATATATGGTGGTCCTTAATACTAACAGGAATTCAGATTACCTCATGGGAAATACAGATAGGGTTAATCTTTTTTTTCTAAAACAATGACATTTTTCATTTATCAATGTTACTATGTTCAGATTTTCAGACAAATACCTCATCTTTAGCTCTTTTTTCTTGCTTTAACTTTAGCTACTTATATGAGAGTTTGCTTTTAAGCAAGTCAAAAACACAAATGAGCCTCTGAACCTGTGATTTTGAGCCAAACAAAAAAGATAAATTTGTGCTGGGTTTAGTTAAGAATATTCTATTCATGATTCATTTGAACACAATTGTCCCAAATAAGCATTGCATGCTTATAAGCATCTGTGTGCATGCATGGGGCATGTGAAGTTAAAAGGATCTCTCATGTAAAAAAAAATTATTTTTATTCACTTGAAGCACCCAAATAAGGATCTCTAGCACAAAAAAGTAATGTTAATCTAATGTAAAAGGGTTTAAATTGTGAAAATGGTATTTCCAAACATGGTAAACAGCAATGTGTGCCTTCTGACCTCTCTGAAGTGCTTGAGAATGTCGATTAGGATGATCTCCTGGGTCTCATACGGGTGCACTCGGGTGAACGGATACATGTTGATGACAGCATCTTCGAAGCGAACGAGAGGAAAGCCCAGAGTACCTTTAAGAGCCTGCAGCAAAAAAATAAAATAAAATAAAATAATAAAAAGGTGGAAAACTTGACCAGTTTCAAATGTGTTGTTTTTAAATAGGATGATATAAACATTTGATTCCAACCAGTTACAGGTGCATCTATAAAAATGTAAATATTGTGAAAAAGTTCTCTCAAGGTCTCTCTTGAAAATGAGTTCTCGTGGCTCAATGAGACTACCTGGATAAATGAAGGGTAAAAAAAAAAATAGTTAAATATTTTTTGTTGGTCATTTCAGAAAGTGAAACTCGTATATTAAATAGATTCATTACACATAAAGTTAAAAATATTTCAATATTTCTTGTGATTTTGATGATTATGGGTTACAGATAATGAAAAAACTAAAGTCAGTTTCTCAGAAAATTAGAATACTGTGAAGAGGTTCAGTATTTTAACTCCTGGTGTCACAGCCTGATCAGCTGATTAACTCCTGGACATGAGCTTCAAACGTCTCTTTCCTCAAGTCCAGCCACTCCTGAACCAGAGACATCAGAAGCATCTTACCCGCAGGAGACAAGGAACTGGACTGTTGCTCAGTGGTTGCACTTATTTCTATCAACATGTTTTTTTTTTTGTCTTTCCTCCTAGAGGGACTGGCTCGCCTCCAATATGGACCTGCCATTCTGTGTCTGTTCCTTCTTCCTGTTCCTCTCAAACCCAGCCGGTCGAAGCAGATGGCCGCTCGTCCTGAGCCTGGCTCTGCTGGAGGTTTTTTCCTGTTAAAAGGGAGTTTTTCCTTTCCACTGTTGCCTTTGTGCTTGCTCAGGATGGGAGACTGTGACAAAATGAAGACTCAATGCAATCTGCTGGCTAACTTAGATAAATATCGTTACTAATTTAATTTTTATGTATGTGAATATTTCTGTTCAGTGCTTTGAGAACACTTCTGTTTTGACTTGGCGCTATAAAAATAAAATTAATTGAATTGAATTTGTCCAATGTCCTCTTTTCAGATGGAAGTAAATTTTCATGTCATTTGGAAATCAAGGAACCAGAGTCTGGAGGAAGAGTGGAGAGGAACAGAATCCATGTTTTTTTGAAGTCCAGAGTGAAGTTTCCAGTCAGTGATGGTTTGGGTCCATGTCCTCTGCTGGTGTTGGTCCACTGGGTTTTCTGAAGTCCACAGTCAACTCAGCCTCTAGCAGGACATTTTAGAGACATCATGCTTCCTTCTGCTGACGAGCTTCATGGAGATACTGATTTCATTTTCATGATTTCATTTTCCAGTAGGACTTGGCTCCTGCCCACACTGACAAAGGTACCAAGAGCTGCCTGTGGAATATTCCAATTTACTGAGTCACTGAATTTTGGTTTTTCATTCAATTCAATTCAAAAATACTTTATTAATCCCAAAGGGAAATTATTTGTTGTTGTAACTCGTTATCCTCATTTCATTAAGATATGTTATAGATGCTGATGGTTGTAGACAGGAAGGATCTCTTGTAAAGGTCCATCCCACAGTGGATCCTAAGAAACTGGCTGCAGATGTCGTCTGATCCGTCCACCCAGACTCGGCTGGCCTCTCGGTTCCCCTGAGCTGTAGGACTACCCAAATGCCGGGCAGAACTCCTCCCAGAGTAATGGTCACTCCTCCCAGCAGTCTGCTGAGCTCCTCGTTGCTGCGGACGGCCAACTGTAGGTGCCGAGGGACGATCTTGTCCTTCCGCTGTCATGAGTCATATTTCCTGTTATTTCCAGGATCTCAGTGGTCAGGCACTCGAGCACAGCTGGCAGGTAGATGAGAATGCGTCCACAGAACATCCTTTTCAACTCATTTGAGATTTGGGGCTGTAGTTGAGATATTATTTGAGCTTTTGAGATGTTAATCAGCTGCTGTTGGTTGTAGAAAACTGCCTTGTTGCCATGGTTACGCATCATAACAAATGTCCAAAATTAAAAAGTTTCAGTAAAAATCCTTCCAGCTGCACAGCATCCGATACCAGAGGAAACAACCATCCAAAAAAATGTGATTTACATCCAGAAAACCAGGAATTAAAGTTTCCAAAAGCAAAATCTCAGAATGAAAGTAACAGAGCTGCTCCAACATGCAGCCACCTTGAGCGGCACAATTAATTAATTAATTGATTATTTGTAATTATCATTATTTTATAAAAATCAAAATTACAAGAAATAAACACTTGAAATGTTTCACTCTGTGTAATGACTCCATGTAACATGAGTTTTACTTTCTGAAGTGACTGACAAAAGAAATAAAACCTTTTCATGATTTTCTTTTTTTTTTTTTTAGATGCACCTGCAAAGAGAAAATGTTTATTTGTCCAGAGGACACAGATACAGGCCCATGTTTTCTTCCTTATAAATTACATTGATCTAATTTTCATTCCTAAAAACAATCTCCACATAACCTGAGGTTCATATTCATTACAAACAAGTGTCTTGGTATTTGCCCCACCTTTTGTGCATCAACTGCACCAGCTACTAACTGTTTTTCAGTACTGTACTTAAAAAGTAAATGGGGAAAAATGCACATTTGTGCAAACCAACCCATCAAATTTAACCCCTGGAAGTCTCTTTAACTTTATGACAGTTTCTTGGGGGGCGGGGATCCGTCATCTTATTTAAATGCTTGAAAACATGTTTTTTTTTTCCCCACAAACTAGTCAATATTTCAGATTTATCTCAACCTGAAATTAAAAATATCAAATTTAAATGGCTTTTTTAAAAGTCCTTAAGAGTCTTTAGTAAAAAACAAAACAAAAACAAAAAAAAAAACCCACTACATTTCAGTGTTTTAAAAAATTAACTAAATATTTATTTTACAGTAATTTTTAAAGGCATTTTCCCCATTAGTATGCCTAAAATTATTTTAGGCTTGTTTTTATTTATTTTTTTATAAATCCAGTATATAATTTTGAGAAGACCTTCCAGCTCACTGGACCCTTCAGATCTGGTAGCTAAAAATGAGGCCTTGTTTTCAGTCAAACTTACTGTGGTCTCCTGGTGGCTGGATATGGAGGTTAGTTTTAATCAAATTTCAGAACATTTAAAAATAAATATGCGGCTAATTTTCCCCTTAAGGCCTTCCAAGTGTTAAAACTAAAGTAATCTTATACTGCTGACCTTGTATTATATTTGGACACAGATTCTTGCACAGTTGTATGAAGAGCCTGCCTCAGTCAGCCCTTCCTAATCACATGTGTAAATAATTTGAACTCATCACACAAGCCTTATATCTAGAATGCTAAAATTCCCGTTTGAGTAGAAAATGAGTACATTTATGGACAGATGTCTGTCAGAATCATCTTTGTGAAAATGCATAAAGTTTTGTTACCTTGAGGTCTGGAGGGAGCTTGTGAGAGGTAAAGACGCTGAGTTTGATCTGAGGGAGACTGATCTTCAAATTTTCAAAGTAATAGCGTTTAGAAGGGCCTGCTTCCTCGCTGGGCCTCTCGTACAAGTTCTCATCCAGTTTCTCCAGCTCTGCTTTAATTATACAATTCAGGATTTAATTAAACACTTAAGCACCCACATTCTGTTTACTCATTGTGGAACACCAATATTAACAGTAAATGTTAACTTATGACCCACCGGCCTCCACCTCTCCATAACCAAAGAAGCTGAGCAGCTTGAGCAGCAGTTTCTCCTCAATGATGACAGTAAAATGGCATGCCGTTACCATGAGATGCTGAAAATACATCACAGTTGCATCATTAGGTACATGATCCTGCTAGCATTGTTTGAACTTGATGGCAGGTAGAATGCACCAGTTTTAAGCTACTGCTGCTACGGTCACTGCCAGATGATGTGAGTTTCCGATTGAAAGTGACTGGACTGGTGTCCAAGTATTGGAATAAACATCAGTATACATTACTGTAATGTATGAATGTGTGTGTGGATGGGTAATGAGGGCACATATCGTGTTGTTTTGAGTATCTTGAGTAGATAGAAAGATGCCATTTCCTGTAAGTAAGTCCATTTTCTTATTTTCATGTTATCATGCTCATAACTTGCACAGATGGATGGATGGAGGGAGGGTATTTCCAACTCCCTCACTTCGCTCCATGATGAGACAACAATTTCTGGAGTATTGCAATCTTACATTTAAAACTTATTCTGTTATTTTAGGAGAAAGTTCAACTCAAGGTTATAATAGAAAACTTTTAAATGCTGCAGCGTAGAGTAAACAATGGTTTCTTTTAAATTCAAGTTCTATTCTAAGGATTTTGTTTGAAGTGTGATCATGAAAGGCATGAATAATCATTTTATATGGGCACTGCAGTCCTCTGTCATAATTAAATTGAACTGTGAGGCGCCTGAAGATTTCAACTCCTAGGGGCACATTGGAGCAACATTTTAAACTTCTGAATTGCGCAAACAACAAAATGTTGCTTGTCGTCATCAACGTTTTATCAATTGGACTTGTGATTTGGCATGTGGAACTGACCTTGAAAATCTCTGTAAGTGTAAGTCTGCTAGGAACCTTGACCGAGTTAACCTGCAGAGCAGGGCCACTGTCGTTTCCACAGCTCTCACCAGAACTGGGGGTTACACAGAGCATCACGGGCTGGGTGGTTCCCAGCAACTGATTGTCAACCTGAAAATCACACAGAAAACAGGTGTGTGCATCGAGTTAGAAGAGCAAACCACAGCAGTGGATACAGACAGCAGTCATGATGGCATGAGCAATGTGAAACTACTATAACCTCACAACTTGTATGGATGGAGGGATGAATGGAGGGTATTTCCAAATCCTCCTCTTTGCTCTGTGACAACGGACAATTACTTTCTCAACTAACTGCAAAGTTGTTGTGAAGTTTTTATCACATTTGGGCACAAACCAAATACTGTTTGTATTATATCATACAGAACATGTGCAAAGATATCAAACTAGAAATTCAACATTTAATGCAAAGTAATGAATTATGGTAACTGTCTTTTTAAAAGCATCAAGTCATTGTTGTTTTACCTTTACGGTAATTGCCCCACCAGTGGCAAACATTAGAACTACGCACATTGTCAGTCACTGTTAGGCAGAGACAGGGCAGAATAACTTTTTTTTTTAAATGCTGTAAAACATTAATCATTTGTCATATTTGTAAATGATTTTTATTTTTCATAACACCCATCCACCTGCTTTATCCTTTTTGGGTCATGGGAGTCACTGGTGCCCATGTCCAACAGTCACTGTGAGAGGCGGGGGACACCCTGGACAGGTCATAGGTTCATCACAGGGACACATAGAGACAAACGAGACAAACAACCATTCACTCTCTCACTCACAACTTGAAACAATTTAGAGTTACCAATCAGCCTAACATGCATGTTTTTGGTCTATGGGAGGAAACTGGAGTACCCGAAGAAAACCGATGCATGCAGAGAGAGAGCATGCAAACTCCACCCAGAAAGCCCCTAAGATGGGATTTGATTTGGTGACCTTTTCGCTGAGAGGCAACAGCTCTACCAACTGAGCCACCATGCCTGAAAAAATAAATAACTTACTGGTAATGAAAACTGGAATGCAGCCATCCAACTGATGTGAACACACCTTTATTGTGTAACTTTGCTTTTGACTGACTCAAGTCAGAGAAATGACTTTTACTGTGAGCTTGTCCATGCAGCTTACCTGAATGTTCTGGATGCACAGCTCTAGCACTTCACTGGCTGCAGTGGATGTGAAGTGAACAGTCACACCAGACAGCGTGGCAAAAATAAGCTCCTCAGGAATCTTGTTAACCAAAGACAAGCCCAGACCTTCATCCAAACTGACCAACACCTGATCAAACACAAAGGTGACATTTGATTCCACTTTGCTGATAAGTGGATTCAAACAGTAAGGTAATATAATTTGAAAATTAAATGACTAATTTGCACTTGAGGCCCACTGATCGAGGATAAAAAAGGCAAAAGGCAAATATGACGACAGACAATAAAACAGAAAAATAAATAAATCTAAACATGACAATACCTACAAGAGATAAGTAGCCCTCATTTCCAGTGAGTATAAGACAAGTCTAGAATAAATAAAAACTGTAGGACTGAGGGTGGCAACTCTAAATGTGGGGACAATGACAGACAAAGGTAGAAATCTGGTTGACATGATTCAGAGAAGGAAGGTAGATGTATGTGCCCAAGAGACCAAGTGGAAGGGCAGCAAGGCTCACAGCATTGGAGCAGAGCTTAAACTGTTTTACCATGGTGAGGATAAAAAGAGCAATGGAGTAGGGGTGGTCCTGAAGGAGGAGTTGGCAAAGAATGTAGTAGAGGTGAAAAGAGTGTCAGATAGGGTGACGTGTCCGAATGTAGAAGTAGAAGGTCTGATGCTAAACTTTGTCAGTGAGTGGTTATGCTCCACAGGTTGGATTTGACATAGAGTAGAAAAATAATTTTTGGTAGGATCTGTATGAAGTGAAAAGAGAGGATTCCCAGGGAGGACAGAGTGGTGATCGAAGCAGACCTAAATGGACATGTTGGTGAAGGAAACAGAGGGAATGAAGAAGTGATTGGTAGGTTTGGTGCCCAGGAAAGAAACTAGGAAGAATAGATGGTGGTGGATTTTGCCCAGAGAATGAAAATGGCTGTAGTCAACAATTACTTCCAAAAGAGGGAGGAACATAGAGTGACCTATAAGAGTGGAGGAAGGAGTATGTAGGTCAACTACATTCTGTGTAGAAGAGGAAACCTGAGGGAGATTGAGGACTGTAAGGATGTGGCAGGGGAAAGCATGGCCAGACAGCATCGGATGGTTGTGTGTAGAATGAGTGTTGTTGTGAAGAATAGAAAAAGTGTAAATTTCAAAAAGAAGACCAAATGATGGAAGCTGAAAAAGGAAGATCATTGTGAGGAGTTCAGAGAGGAGCAGTTAAAGGCTCTGGGTGGTAAAAAAAGAGCTTCCAAATGACTGGGCTACTATAGCAACACTAATTAGAGAGACAGGTAGGAAGGTACTTGATGTGTCATCTGAACAAAGAATGGATGATAATGAAACCAGGTGGTAGAATAGTGAAGTGCAGGAAGCTATTCAGGGAAAAAGGTTAGTCAAGAAGGAATATGACCGTGAGACTAAAGAGAGGAGATAGAAATATACAGAAATGAAACATAGAGAAAAGAGGGATGTAGCAAAGGCAAAGCAGAATGCGTATGATGAGTTGTATGGGAGGCTGGACACTAAAGAGAGCATGAAAGACTTGTATGGATTGGTGAGACAGGGGGATCAGGCTGGAAAGGATGTGCGGCAAGCTAAGCTTGTTAAATATAGGAATGGTAATGTTCTACCAAGTGAGGAAAGTGTGATGGGAAGATGGAAGGAGTACTTTGAGGAACTAATGAATGAAGAGAATGAAAGGGAGAGAAGAGTTGAGGTCATAGAAACTGTGGACCAGGAAGTGGGAAAGATTAGCGAGGATGAAGTTCAGAAAGCTCTGAAAAGAATGAAGGAAAAGGCAGAAGAACCTGATGACATACCAGTGGAAGTTTGGAAATGTCTTGGAGTGATGGCAGTGAGGTTTTTGACTCACAGTCAAGGTCAAGGTTTCTTTATTGTCATTCACAACTCGTGTGGTACATGTGGTGGAACGAAATTGTCTACACAGGGTCCCAGTTACATCCAACAAAAGTATAACTTGGAAAGAAAAACAGTAATAAAATTAAGATGTGAACCAAGAAATATGCTAAACTAAGAATACACTAAGCACTAATAGTAAAACAATACACCAAACAAAAGCAGCACAATCATGAGTATGTATGAGCAGATGAGTACGAATGAACACAGCAGCATGAGATAAATCAGCAGCATGGATAGTCAGCAGCACATATCAACAATCAAGTGGCATTACAGTGTTTTTTTCACAGTGATAATTCTGGTTAGAGATTCATGAGTCTAACAGCTCCAGGGTAGAATCTGTTCCTCAGTCTAGAGGTTCTACACTTAATGCTCTTCAACCTCCTGCCTGAGGGGAGCGGGGCAAAAAGTGAGTGTGCTGGGTGAGCGGGGTCCTTCATGATGCAGGTGGACCTCCTTCTGTATATAGAGGTGTAGATGTCTGTGATGGTGGGGAGGCTGACTCCAATGGTCTTCTGTGCAGCCTTCACTACCCTCTGCAAAGCTTTTATTTAATATTCAATGGGATATTTGAGGGTGAGAAAATACCTGAGGAATGGAGAAGTGTGCTGGTGCCCATTTTTAAGAACAAGGGTGATGTACAGAGTTGTAGCAACTAAAGGGAATTAAGTTCATGAGTCACATGATGAAGATCTGGGAGAGGGTTGTGGAAGCTAAACCGAGATGAGAGGTGACAATTTGTGAGCAGTAGTAAGCTTTCATGCCGAGAAAGAGCACAACAGATGCCATCTTTGTTTTGAGGATGCTGATGGAGAAGTAAATGGACTGTACGTATATAGCACATTTTTATCTGATCAAGAAAATCAATGCACTTTACACTGCAATCTGTGCCCTCATTTACCCATTCATACAGCACCCTACTATACATTTATAAAGATTAATCAGTGCTTTATCACATTCATACACCAATGGGACATGCATCAGAGGCAATGAGGGGTTCAGTGTCTTGCCCAGGGACACTTCAGCATGTAACTGCTGCTGGAATCAAATCACCAACTCTCGCATTGGAGGATGACTTCTCTAACCACTCAGCCAGCCACAGCCGACCACAGGAGTACAGTGGATCAGAAAGAACTTCATTGTGTCTTTGTGGATTTAGAAAAAGCATATGACAGGATGGTGAGGGAGGAGGTGTGATATTGCATGAGGAAATCTGGAGTGGAAGAGAAGTATGTTAGACTGGTACAAGACATGTATGAGGACAGCAGGACAGTGGCGAGATGTACTGTAGGAGTGATGGATAGCTTCAAGGTGGAGGTGGGAGTGCATCAAGGATCGGCTTTGAACCCCTTCTTGTTTGCTCTAGTGATGGACTGACTAACAGATGAGGTCAGGCAAAAATCCCCGTGGACTATGATGTTTGCAGATGACAGTGTGATCTGGAGTGAAAATGGGGAACAGGTGGAAGAGAACTTGGAGAGGTGGAAGTATGCACTTGAAAGAGGAATGAAAGTCAGCTGAAGTAAGAGAGTACTGTACATGTGTGTGAATGACAGGGAGACAAGTTAAACAGAGAGGCTACAAGGAGCAGAGGTCACAAAGGTGCAAGACTTCAAGTACTTGTTTTTTTTTTTTTTCCGCACTGCTGCTCATGTTCGTGCTGCTGTTCAACGTAATGTTTTTGTGCTATTGGTGCTTAGTGTGTTTTGGTTGGTGTTTTTCTTGGTTTGTCTTGGATGTTATCATTGTTTTTCTTTTACATTTTATTGTTGGATTTAACTGGGACCCTGTGTACATAATTTCGCTCCACCACATGTACCACATGTGGTGCGAACGACAATAAAAAATCTCTGACTCTTTACTGTCCAGGAAAATGGGGAATATGGGAAAGAGATGAAAAAGAGAGGCCAGGCAGCACGGAGTGGATGGAGAAAAGTTTCAGGAGTGATTTGCAAACAACAGCAAAGGTCAAAGGAAAATTTTACAAGAGATTAGTGGGATCAGCTATGTTGTATGGTCTGGAGACAGTGCACTGACAAATAGACAGGAGAAAGAAATGAAGTGGCAGAAATGAAGATGTTAAGGTTCTCCTTAGGAGTGACAAGGATGGATAAAATTAGGAATGAGATCATCAGAGGTACAGCACAAGTTGAACAACTGGGAGATAAAGTTAGAGAGGCCAAACTAAGATGGTTTGGACATGTCCAGAGGAGGGACAGTGGGTATATTGGTAGAAGGATGTTAGAAATGTAACTGCTGGGAAAAAAGGCAAAGAGGAAGGCTAAAAATGAGATAGTTGGATGCAGTTAGAAACAAGGAGGTAGATGGAGTGAGGGCAGAGGATGCAGAGGACAGAGTGAGATGGAGGAGGGTGACTCACTGTGGACAGTGAATCACCCCTGAAGAGGGAAAAGCCAAAAGAAGAAGAATTTCCAGTGAATATAAAGCATTCATCCTCTTACAACTTTTACCCAGTCATTGCTATCATAAGCAAGTCATTGTCATAAAATGGGCATTTTTGAATTAAAAAAACATTATAAAACGCTCTTCAATGACAAAGTGAAAAGTGATTTCTATAGAAAAATGCCAATTCAACGAGTAGTACTCTGATGTCCCCTGTCTCTGGGATTTGAATAGTAAAACTTTGTAGTTTTATAAATGAGTGTTTATCTAGATCTAGTAATACATACTTTTTTTTATTGTACAAACTTTGGACCACAGCTGAAATGTTCATTCATTTGCATTCCAGATAAGTTTAGGTTTGAGTACTTAAGAGTTGTACTGATAGTACTGGATGGTGAGCAGCATAGGCTGGTTGTGCTACAAGTTTTTCTAGCAGGATCAGAGAGTTTGGCAATCCAATCTAAGCTTCGTTTTTCTGTTGCCTGTTGAAAGGTGGTGGTGTGATAACTGTGACAAGTCTTAAAAGCTCTATTTAAAAAAATCTTCAATCTCCGTCACTCCTACCTCTAGCTCCTGTTTGAACTCTTTTTCTTTGACGTCCTCCTTGGTTATTTCCTGTTCTGTGCTGACTGGGCTTTGGGTTAATCGCCTTTGATTGAAGTCGCTGATCTAGAGAGGAGTAAAGGAGACAATTTAAACTGAGTAGACAAGAACAGTGATGCAATAAGAGCACCATTATAAATGGTTGCATACAGAAAGAACACGACATAGACACAGACTGACAGAACATCCACAGGAGTTTCCTGCCAATGTTAAAGGAACCACAGCGTCCTCAAGAAGTACAGCCTGCTTTGACCCTTCCTGTACAAATGGTTGGTGTGTATTGTCCATTATTGTCTGGTCCAATTTACTGTCTAGCCACAGTCCAAGATACTTGTAGGAGTCTATAGCCTCCACCATAGCCCCATTGAATAGAACTGGTCTTGACCTTGGTCTGGACTTCCCAAAGTCAATAACCAGCTCCTTTGTCTTTGAGGTGTTGAGCTGTAGACGGTAAGTGTGGCACCAGACAGCAAAGACCCTCACCAGGCTTCTATACTCCTCTCTGTCATCCTTGATGCACCCAACAATGGCTGTGTCATCTGCGAACTTCTGGATATGACACAGAGTTGTAGCAGAAGTCCGAAGTGTATAGGGTGAAGAGAAGAGGGGTCAGTAGGTGCTCCGGTACTGCTGATAACAGTGTCAGAAACGGTGTCCTTCAGTCTGGCATAATGTGCCTTGTCGGTGAGATAGCTGGAGAGCCAAGTGACTATGAAGGGGTCCACTTGCATCCTATTCAGTTTGTCCTGAAGCTTAAGGGGCTGGATAGTAAACACTGGAGAAGTCCATGAAGAGAATCCTCATTGTGCTGCTTCCTTTATCCAGATGTAAGTGTGCTCGGTGTAGCAGTTGAAAGAATGCATCCTCTCTCCACCAACACCTGCCAGGTACACTAACTGAAGATTGTCCTGGGTGTGTTGTACCTGAAGTTTGACAAGGCTAAGGAAGAACCACTCCAAAGTCTTCATCAGGTGTGAAGTGAGTGCCAGGGGTTGGAAGTCATTCAGCTCAATGGGCCGATTCTTCTTAGGAATCGGAACGATGCAAAACGTTTTCTAGAGGGTGGCCACTCTCCCTAGCTGCAGGCCAATGTTGACCAAGATTTGTTGTATTGGTTCTTCCAGTTCATCAGCACAAGTCTTCAGTGGTTGAGAACACACCTTCTCTGGGTCAGCAGCTTTCGTAGGGTGAAACTTCCTCAGCTGTTCTCCAACCTGGTTCACAGTAGTGTATGGAGGAGGCGTGTTGGCATGGGTCTGGAGGAGGAGGCGGCTGCTGTGATGTCTGATGGGAGGTTTGTTGAGGGAAGGAAGAGAGATGTCTGCATTGAAGGTGGGGTATGGTTTTGTTAAACTTGTTGAAGAAGTGGTTCAGTTTGTTTGCCTTCTTCATTGTCCTGTCTCTGGTCTTTGTGCTCTGGCCTGTGATGTTTTCACACCTTCCAGGTTCAGGTTAGGTTTATTTGTCATATGCAAAATCAACACAAGGTCAACAATGCAATGAAATGCTTAGGACGAGAAGAACCATCTCGACTCACCACCCCCCCCCCCCCCCCCCCCCCCCAAAAAAAAAAACAAAAAAACCCAACAAGAAATACAAACGCTTGCAGCAAAAATACTAACAACATACTAAAAATACTACTATAATACTAAAAAACAAGGCGCCAAAGTTGAAAAAGAAATGCATCTATAGTGTAATTCGGTTAGCAGTGAGGTTCTTTCAACATCGTGGTTCTGTTCTGTTAACGGCGTGGTCTTGTTAGCAGCTTAGCAGGTCTTGTTAGTAGGTCCGGTCAGCAGCTTGATGGTAATAAGGACCGCAGAAGCTGCCCCCACAGACCGCAATCCAGAACTGGGTCCAGCAGACAGAGAACATGCCAGGTTTCCCCGTAGAACCGAACGGGTCCATACTGTGTGTGCAGGCAGATGGAGGATCTCGCAGACCTCCCTCATATTGTTCTTCTTTAGTTTCTACTCCATCTTTCTCTTGTAGCTGTTCTTTGCTTCCTTCACAATTTCGCCTCCTCCTGGTCTGCCTTCATCGCCTCCTTGTCTCTCTTCCTGAAAGCAACCTTCTTCATGTTGAGGACAACCTTTACTTCACACGTTACTCGTGGTTTGTTATTAGGGTAAAAGCATACAGTCTTAGCAGGGGAGACCATGTCTGCTCAGAAATTGATAATTGGTGAGACAATATGCCATGCCCTCTATGTCCTCACAGTTTGGGCTGATCAGTTCATCTCAGACCGTAGTGTTGAATCAGTCTTTCAGGGCAATTTCCATTTCAGAGGACCACTTTCTGATGTAGTGAGTTCCCACCCAATTGCCGCTGGACCGGGTGGTGTACTTTGGTTGTAGGTGGACCAGGTTGTGATCATTCTTTCCTAGAGGGGGGAGGGGTGTGACTCTGTATGCATCTCTCACATTAACATAAAGCAAGTCCATTGTCATTTCTTGTAGGACAGTTCACAACCTGGTGAAAAGCAGCTCAAGTAGAGTCCAAAGTTGCATGATTAAAGTCCCCAGAAATGACCATACATGCCTCAGGGTGCTGTGTCTGCCGTCTTGCTGTGAGAGTGGATCTTCTCACATGCAGTGGCTGTGTCACCTCTTGGAGGGATGTAAACACAGATGGCAATCACGTGACTAAATTCTCTCGGCAGATAATATTGCAGCAGACCAACAGCTAGCGGTTTGAGGTCTCAACGGCACAAGACTGTTTTTACCGAGATATATCCTGGATTACAACAACAGTTGTTAATGTACATGATGAGTTCCCCACTATTGTTTGTCCCACATGCTTTAGTGTCTGCTGACTCTCACAGCAGTGAATCCCTGCAGGTCCACATTAGCATCCCGTACAAGGTGGTTTAGCCATGTCTCCGTAAAAATAAACAAGCTGCTTTCAATGTAAATCCGTTGGTTGTTTAGTGTAGACAGTTCGTAGATCTTGTCTTGGCAACGAGTTCACATTCACCATGATTATAGAGGGAACTGACGGTCTGTAGCGCCTTCGGTTGTCCTCTTGCTTCACCTTTTGTTTAGCCTTTGGATATGATCACATCGGAGATTAATTAGTAGAATAAGCTTGAATAGAGCTAATCACCCAGTTACAGTCTGGAGCTCCACCCTCCTTGGATATGAGGCAAAACATCTTCAACTCCAGAAAATAAGTCCAGTTGTTTTTTTCTTTGTATTTGTCATGTACTGAAAAATGATAATCTAGAGCAGCATATTTATTATTGCTTTTGTTTTTGTTACATTTCCCATTTAAAATACACCTGTTCTGGTGCTGTTGTCTTAGTCTGTGCCACTTTTGAGAATTAGCTATAGCTATAAAACACACATTTTATCAGATTTTGTTCTTACTTGAAGAACACGAGTGGGTCCGTCTGGGAGCACTTGGATTGACAGAACTCCAGATCCAGGTCTCATCTTCTGGTTGATGAACTGTTGCTCAGGGCTGGGCTTCAACAGACCTGAATCTGGCCCCAGCACCACCTCCACTCCATCACTCAGGCCAGCAACGCCTCCTTTCACCTGAGGGGTACAGGTTGTTCACTAAACTTACAGTTGAAACAGCACTTAAGTTAAGGCAAGTCAAATTTATTAAGGTACATTAAAAAAAAACAACAGGTGTTGACTAAAGTGCTGCACAAATTAAAAACTGTAGAACCAAAACACATGTACAGTAAACATTAAATTAAGACAAAAAATCTGTGTCTTTCTGTTTATCTATTGTGCTGACGATGCACATTATTTTTAGTTTAAAAAATATAAAAGCTTTTGAATGAACTGTTGATTTCCTGCGTTCGTGTGCAAGTTGTTGATTATTAAAAAACTGTAACCGCAATATTCATATCAATCAATTACAAAAACAAAGAAATAGAAAGATGACATATGCATGTTTCCATGTGTAAAATTGTATTATGAAGATTTGTCTCAAAAGTAGTCACAAGGATACAAGATCAGTATACTTACAATAAGGTCAACAAACAAGATTCACAAACGCATAAACAGTTTTTTAAATGTACAAATTTCAAATGGCGCCAGTAGAAATATTCTGCATAGGTCATAGAAACTAAAGACCAGGAAATGGGAAAGATTAGTAAGGGTAAAGTTTGGAAAGCTTTGAAAAGAATGAAGAAGGGGAAGGGAGTAGGACCTGATGAAATACCAGTGGAGGTTTGGAAATGTCTTTGAGAGATGGTAGTAAGGTTTCTGACTCAAATATCCATCCATCCCTGATGTTTTACCCGTTTCTTCTTTTATGGGTCATGGGGGTCACTGGAGCCCATATCCAGTAGTCACTGTGCCAGAGGCAGGGGACACCCTGAACAAATCCAACACAGAGCCACATAGAGACAAATGAAACAAACAACCATTCACACTCACTCACACCTAGGGACAATTTAGAGTTACCCATCAGCCCAACATGCATGAATTTGGTCTAAGGGAGGAAATCGGAGTACCCGGAAAAACCCACACATGCACAGAGAGAACATGCAAACTCCCACCAAAAAGGCCCAGGATTGAAATCGGCGACCTTCTCGCTGAGTGACAACAGCTCTACCAACTAAGCCACCAAGCTGCCTGACTCAAATATGCAATGGCACATTTGAGGGGGAGAAAATACCTTAGGAATGGAGAACAAGTTTGCTGGTGCCCATTTTTAAGAACAAAGGTAATGCACAGATTTGTAACAACTACAAGGAATTAAGTTGATGAATCACATGATGAAGATCTGGGAGAAAGTTGTGTAAACTAGACATGGACGAGAGGTGACAAGATGTGAGCAGCAATATGGTTTCTGGTTTCATACCATGAAAGAGCACCACAGATGCCATCTTTTCTTTGAGGATACTGATGGAGAAGTATAGAGAATGTCAGAAAGAAGTCCATTGTGTCTGTTGTGTGGATTTAGAAAAAGCATATGACAGGGTGCCGAGGGAGGAGGTGTGGTATTGCATGAGGAAATTTGGAATGGCAGAGAAGCATGTTAGACTTGTACTGGACATGTATGAGGAAGCAGGACAGTGGCGAGATGCACTGTATGAGTGACAGATAGATTCAAGGTGGAGGTGGGATTGCATCAAGGATCGGCTTTGAGCACCTTCTTGTTTGCTCTGGTGATGGACTGACTAACAAATTAATTCAACCTTTATTTATACAGGTTAGTCTCATTGAGCCTCAGGGATTCATTTACAAGAGAGACCTGTTTTTGAAGTCGGATGAGGTCAGGCAGGAATCCCCCTGGACTGTGATGTTTGCAGATGACATTGTGATCTGTGGTGAGAACAGGAAACAGAAGAAAACTTGGAAAGGTGGAGGTATGTATTTGAAAGAAGAGGAATGATAGTCAGCTGTAGTAAGACAGTACATGTGGGTGAATGAGACGGAGGCCGGTGGAACAGTGAGGATACAAGGAGCAGAGGTCACAAACATGCTGGACTTCCCTGGACCCTTCCCTGAAACTTAACAATCATGTAAACATGATTGTTAAATCATGTTTCTTCCAACTGAAGCGGCTGTCCAAACTGAAGCCCATATTGTCCAAAAATAACCTGGAGACAGTAATACATGCATTCATTACATCTAGGCTTGATTACTGCAGTTTGCTCCTGTTTGGTATCAGTCAGACCTCCATTGCACGACTACAACTGGTCCAGAATGCAGCAGCCTGATTTTTAACCAGTACAGGCAAAAGGTGACGGGGCCTTCTCTGTAGCAGGACCAAGACTTTGGAACGGGTTACCTCTGCTTGTCAGACAGGCCCCCTCCCTCTCAGTTTTCAAGTCCTGTTTAAAAACTCACTACTATTCGGTGGCTTTCAACACCAGATGATCTGTGTTTTGAACCTGTATGCTCCACACTGGTTTGTCATCATTATCTGCATCGTTTTTATGTCTATATTCTGATTTACTTCATTTTGTATTTTGCTTTGTGCGTTACCTGTTGTTCTGTCTGTACAGCACTTTGGTTGGCCACTTGTTTTAAGTGCTCTATAAATAAAATGGTATGGTATGGACTTCTAATACTTGGGGTCTACTGTCCAGGAAAATGAGCTGTGTTGAAAAAGTAGTGAAAAAGAGAGACCAGGCAGGATGGAGTGGATGGACAAAGGTTTCAGGAGTGATTTGCAACAAAGCGGTGGCAGCAAAGGTTAAAGGAAACATTTACAAGACAGTTATGAGCTCAAATATGCTGTATGGTCTGAAGACAGAGGCACTGACAAAAAGACAGGAGAAAGAACTGGAAGTGGCAGAAATGAAGACGTAGAGTTTTTCCTTAAGAGTGACAAGGCTGGATATGATAAGAAATTAGATAATCAGAGGCACAGGTTGAACAACTGGGAGATAAAGTTAGAGAGGCCAAACTGAGATGGTTTGGACATGTCCAGGAGGGACAGTGGGTATATTTGTAGAAAGATGTTATAAATTCAGCTGCCAGGAAAAAGACAAAGAGGAGTTGTATGGATGCAGTTAGAGAGGACATGGAGGTAGATGGAGTGAGGATAGAGGATGAGAAAACTGTAGGAGGGATGAGGATGACTTTTGGATGACATTTTTGAATCCAGTAATGTCAATGTAAGCATAAGTGTTTTAATGTAGGGGTTTTGAGCTCCTCTGCCAAGTTAGAAACAAGTCTTTTCCCAATAACCCAGTAAATGTGGTAAGGCTCAGCTTTCACCAGCCTTGAATGTAGCATTACCTTTGTGAATCTGGAGTGGTAAAAAATAGTCTCAAAAGTCACATTCACAGACAAGCTGATCTGTGCACTGTAGGTGATTTGTAAACATGTATTTTGACTATTTTTATGTGCAGAATTTTCCTACTTGGGTAATTTGAAATGTGTACATTTGAAAATTTGTTTATGTACTGCATTTGTGAATTGTGTAGTACACGTTTGTAAAACTTATGATATGCATATACATTTTATTTTATTATTTTAGATTGTGCTGCTGTTTGGGAGTTGCCACACTCACAAACACACACAAATCTTGTTGTACTTAGAGAATGACAATAAAAAACACTTTATCTTGAACTCTTTATCAAAACTTTTTTGCTTTCATGACAACTTTGGAGACTAATTTATCTTCACAGTTAATGACCATTAAGTAAAGCTCTGCGTAAAATGCTATAATGGAAGTCCTTTGTGCAACCTCATGACATACTGAGACCTTGTAAAATGTGTTAATGCTTATAGATGTATTGAGAATGACCCATCACACCAAACTTTAGCTTAATATTTGTAAAATGACCAGAGTTATACCCATCATTGCATTTCCTCAGGTACAGTAAGTTGGCTATAAGAAGTATCTTGAATTGGCTTGACTCTAAGGTAATCAGTCACAGGTGTAAAATCAATTATTACTTTCTTATCCAAGTGTCGCTTATGAGTGTAGCTACCTGCACTACCAGCCGAGGAAGGCCACAAGTCAGCATGCCTGAACTGAAGTACCACGTCTGGGTAGTACTGCGCCGAGAGTCTGGTCTCCGAAGCATCAATGGCTCAAAACTGAGAAACACCAACATGTAGTCAGAGAAAACCCACTTGTTGCTCACAGTCTACACTCCAGGTTCCTGCATGGTTTAGGAAGTTGTGTAAAATGTATATAAAAACAGAAACTACTGATTTGCAAAATTTCAACCAAAAATTTATTCACATGGTGGGGGAGATGCTGGACAGATCTAATAAACTCAAATGTGTAGTGAGGGGTTGCTGAGAATGTCTGACAGAAGAACCCACTGGAAGTATCTTCAACTCCCACCTTTGATAGAACTTCAACAGCATCCCAGCTGAGCAGGGGCACACTGTATCCAAGTGCGCCATGTTCATTGCTGACGTGGCTGCCTTTAGCTTTGACCGCAAGGTTGTTGATGCTTCTCGCTGTGGGCATCCTCATGGAACCCTCTGTGAGGGAGGCAATCAAGCTAATGAAGAAATTCTCTTGGCTTTGTTGGCTGATAGGACTCCAGGAGCAGTTGAAGAGTATCAACGAGCTGCAGCCATGACTGTTGCTGGGGTAAAAGCATGGTATGTGGGAGGAGTTCAGTGAGGCCATGAATAGAGATGAAAGCAATACTTCTTGGACATTCCCAATCCCACCAACACGTCTTCCATGGAGGAAGTTGAGTCAGGGGACTTTGAGGTTGGTCCGTCCATACCTGGGGCTGAGGTCACAGAGGTGGTTAAAAAGCTCGATGGTGGCAGGGCTCCTAGAGTGAAGAAGATCCACCCCGAGTTCCTTGAGGCTCTGGATGTTGCAGGATTGTTTTGGTTGACACACCTTTGCAACGTCACGTGAACATCGAGAGAAGTGCAAATGAATTGGCAGGTGATTCCCCTCTTCAAAAAGGAGGACCAGAAGATGTGTTCCAATTATAAGGACATCAGTCTCCTTAGCTCCTTAAGTCCCTGATAAGGTCTATTCAGGGGTACTGGAGAAGAGTCCTATTGATGGTCAAACCTTGGATTCAGGAAGAACAATGCAGGTTGTGTCCTGGCCGTGAAGCATTCAACCAGCTCTTTATTCTCACTAGGGTCTCCACAGTGCTGCCCATTGTCATCATTTGTGTTTTGAACTTTTGTGGCCAGAATTTCTCAGTGCAGCCAGGGGACAGAGGGAGTCTGGTTCCGGGGCCTCAGAATTCTGTCTCGGCTATTTGCAGATGATGTGGTCCTGTTGACGCCATCGTACTGTGATCTTTAGCTCTTAATGGAGTGGATTGCAGCAGTGTAAAGATGCCAAAATGGGTTTCAGCACCTCCAAATCTGAGGTCATGGTCCTCAGACAGAAAAGAGTGGATTGTCATCTCTGGGTTGGGGATGAGGTGTTACCTCAAATGCAGGAGTTTAAGTATCAAGAGGTTTCATTCATGAGTGGCACAGAGTATGACTGGTTAACTCTGTGTAGCGACCAAAAGAATGAGATTGCGGATACAAGTTATCAAAATGAGTTTCCCCTACAGGTTAGCTGGACTCTCCTGTAGAGATAGGGTGAGAAGTTCAGTTATCCAGGAGAGACTCAGAGTAGAGTCAGTGCTCCTTCATTTCCAGAGGAGCCAGTTGAGGTGGTTCAAACATCTGATAAGGATACCACCTGGACGTTTCCCTAGGGAGGAGTTCTGCCATGTTTAATGGTGAGGAGATCCTGGGAAAGCTCCAGGGCCTTAGAAAGTGTTTAAAGAGGTAGCTATGGAAAGAGATGTCTGGACTGCACTGCTTAAGCTGCTGCCGCAGAGACTCGACTCTGGACCAAGTGGAAGAGATCGGCTGGATGGAAGGTACAATTTCTTAATTTAAATGTTTGATAAGTTGTGAATAAAAATTGGATTAATGTGGTCTGTTCTTATTTCCATTTTACACAACACACCAACTTTAAAAAATTTTTTTTGTTTTTTTTTTAAATAGAATTCTGCGTTCTTTAAATCTATAGTAAAATGTTTGTAAATTACTGTCACATCTGTTGCAATGAGTTTAAAATTGTGGCACAGAACAAACCTGTTGTCACTGACAGCTGCTAGCCCAGCAATATCTAGTACCAAGGAAGAGTCCAGAGGCCGTGGCTGCGATGGCTTACTCTGGGGTGGAGATGAGCCTTCATGACAAAGTAGACCAGACCCCGTCATCCTCCACAGCTGAGAGCGCTTGCCTGGCTCCTGTGCAGAAGAAAGAATTCTGTTATAACACAGTCATCAAGAAGAACTCTCCCATCAGCTGAATCAGGGGTTTTAATCACTTTTAATCCTTGATTGCATTCATTTGTTGGACATCAAACAAATCTTGACAATCACTCGTTAGTTTTTGCATCCTAACTTTCTGAATGTTTCTAAATCAATCTCACAAGTGAGATTTATTTTTCCTCCATACGTTTTTCAGCATATAACTCGTTCTTCAATTTTTGTTCCATTTCACCAACTCGTATCAAAACGTTTAGCTTGTTCAGGATACTCATGATCTGATTTTTGGTATCTGTGCAATTATTATTATTTCTTTATATTGAGCTTTTTCTGACATGTTTTTCCTCATAGCTTTCTCCATGCCCTTCAGCTTTTTTCAATTTCTTCCTATTTTCAGCATTTGTTGTTTTTTCAACTTATTTTTGCCAAATTTAGTTTTTTTTCTTCTACCCTTTTAGTGACATCTTGGGCATTTTTTCTGTAAATTTTAGCCTTTGTTACTATTCCCCCCCCCCCCCCCCCCATTTTCTGCTTTCTGTGCTTCTTTCCAATAGCTTATTTCAGTCTCTTTCTGGTAATTTTAGCTTTATTCAGCGTTCCATTTCCTTCAGCCAATTTAAGCTTTTTATGTTCCTTTTAGCTTCTTTCTGCTAAATTCAGCTACTATTTAGTTGTTGTTTTTTTTGATAACCGTAGCCTTTTTTTTTTTTTGTTAATGTTGGCTTTGTGTGGTTCTTCCTAATATTTTCAACATTTTATGCTCCTTTCAACCTCTTTTTTCTCATTTCAGTGTTTTGCCATTTCAGACTCTTTTTTTGTTGTTGTTGCTGCTAATCTCAGCTTTCTTCTCTCTATTGCAGTTTCTTTTAACTAATTTCAGCTTTTTTTCTTATCTATTTAGCTTTATCTTTGTCCATTGCAGCTTACTGGACTAAATGTCAGATACATTTATGCTCTATTTAACATTTTCTACACCTTATAGCCATTTTTCAGCTGCTTTCAGCTTTTATTTTCCTGCTTTCAGCAAATGTCAGCTGTTCAAATTCATCTCACAATAATGGATAAGCCATGAAACTTTTTCAGCTGGTTTCAGCCTCTTAAGTAGCTTTCAGCTAAAATCATTTAGCACTAAACATTTACACTGCAATTTCACAGTAAACTACGGTACATTTCTTTGGTCAAAAGTTGTTTTCATCACCTTTTTTCGAAGGATGACTCTTTGAGTTTTAGGGTCCACATCAAGAACTAGCTCAGCATAGCTAACCAGGTTTGGTCTCCCAACAGGTCTCCCCTCATTTTTTCTGCACATATATGATAGGCAATTAACTGTGTGACCAACTTTTCAAAATGAAATCAAAGCAGTGTATCAGTCTGTTCCTTAGAGTTAGAAATTGATTTTTACTGTAAAAAGGTGTGCGTGGCCGCGATGTAGATGAAGTTCTCATAGTAGAGTTTGTTGTACTCCCTGAAGAAATTCATGTCGGCTGTGACCTCAGAGGATCCTGCTCCCTTTACAGTGACTGTGAGGTATGGAGGTAGTGTAGGCTCATCACAGGCGTAGTCTAGCACTGACATGGACTTCACCTCAGTGTGAAGCCGGATGTCAGCCACACCGTGTTGCCAGAACTGGATGGGTACCTAAAAGAATTAAAACAATTACATTGATTTGATCAATTCTAGTCTGACTATTCTCATTTAGCATGATCAAAAAATGTTTTATTCTGTTTTCTACATCTTTTAGAGCTTCACCTCAGAGATGTTATCAATGCGAAGTGGTGGAGGCAGCTGGTCAGTGTCGGTTAAAGAGATCTGGTAAGTGGCTCCCTTCAGGGTGATCTCGGTCCTCAGGAAGAAACAGTTGCCCAATGTGTCCCTGAACAAGAATGCAATGCCATGCTTCATTACAGAACAAAATACAGGCTTTAGGAAAAAAAAATACACATTTAAAGTAAATTTATCTAGCAATATTGCAGAAAAATTTCCACATTAACAAGGTGAAGGGGTTTGGTTACCCCTGTGATCATGAGGGTCTATTATCTGGGGTGCTTGTCCCTGGTAGAGTCTTCAGTGGCAAGCGCCAGCATAGAGCCATTCAAAGACTTTGATTATTTATTTTTAAAGGCCATATGCAACAGACAACCTTGCCTGGATTAGAGAAACTGGGGCACAGTCTTGAAGTATATCCTGAGAGGGGAACTTACTGGTGAGCACCTGTTGATCAAGTCTTGGTCCCCTTAATCAACTAATCAACCAACCAGTCAACTAACCAATTAACCAACTAAACAACCAACCAAAACCTAATACACACATTTGTTGGAATCACCTCATATTAATGTGGAAAGATTTAGGTTTGTTGACCTCGAAACCTCCTGACCAGGTACAATTAGGGGTGTCCATGAGACGCACACAGAGCAACTGGTCATAGTCATTGCGGGGCCAGTGGAAGACAACATTGGATCCTGGCAAGGTGGAAATGTACCCCTCTGGGTTGAACGTACCCTGCAATACAAGAAGATAAAAATTATAGAAAAACATTTATCATCTAATCATTTATCATCATTTACCATGGGGGCAGCTGTGGATGAGTAGTTAAAGCAGTCATCCTCCAATACAAGAGTGGGGGGCTCGATTCCACCAGCAGTCACATGCTGAAGTGTCCCTGGGCAAGACACTGAACCCCTCATTGTGTTGATGTGTGTCCCATCGGTGTATGAACGTGATCTAAAGCACTGATAGTCTCTTTAGAATTATTTGTTCTATTAGTTTTGTAGAGATCTAGTAGAGTAATGAATGGGTAAATGAGGGCACACATTCTGTTGTAAAGCACTTAGAGTATCTTGATTAGATGGGTTTTATGTAAGCACAGCCCATTTACCATCTATTTATTGACATTACAGCACTCTAGTTTCTGTATCCTAGTACTGTTATTTTACAAGTGGTACTAAATACTAATTGTTTGAAGTTTTGTGGACGAGTGTTTTTCTGGGCTGGAATTGAACAGGGGATGCAAGTAAATATTTTTGGTGCAAGATATTCAAATGGGTAAAGTTACACTGTGTAGAACAGAGGTATGTGTTTTTTGTTTGTCTAAGAAAGTGCAGAGTGACAAATCTTGGTGAGTGGCATCTAGGCCTGTTACAATAATAAATTTTGCTAGGCAATTAATTGTCTCAGAAATTATTGCGATAAATGATAATATTGTTTGAAATTTGACATTTGTAATTATTGTCACATTTAAGAAGAAATGTAGGTTAATTTCTGTGTAGTACCTTATTTGACCACAGCATAGCAGTATAAGACTGAACCGAAGGATTCATGATAGTGAGGGAGCGAGCAGCGTAGCGTGTCCCTTTAAGAAAAATGGGAGGGAGGCCCCTTGACTGACATGGGCTGTCTCTCGTTCTTGTTTTTCAGTTTTCAAAATGGTGGACGCACGGTTTGTTTTGAGCTCTTTAGCATTTTTCACTCAAAGCTTTTAATAAAAAAAAATATCAGTAAACAGGTTCTCAGCTTCTTTTTGCAGAGAAAAACAACTTTTTAGACGAAGGCACGGGTTTCAACCATGAATTCTGGAGCTTCGACAAGACTGAGTTTTTTCCCCGAAGTCAGCCTGCTAGCTTAGCTTCTCAGCGTAGCTGCTTTTAACGATCCAAAAATGCAATACTGTACGGTTAAAACGGATTTTAAGAAGAAAAGAGAAAAGGAGGGGTCAGTGAAGAGCACCGGAGTTGAGCTTTTTGTCATCCAGTGTCCAGTAGAAAGAGAGAGACACGAAGAAACGATACAGCCGATAAATGAAATTGAGGTAGATAATTTTCATTTATCATGCGACTGATTTATTGTTTATCGCGACAGGCTTAGTGGCATCTTGTTTTTTTTTTCCAAGTTACCCAGCTCGCAAGGTTTACATAAATACACATATGGCAGCAACCACCTTAGATTTTGCCATAAAACCAAGTGGGGCGTTACATTCTCTAACTTTTGAAAGGAACTTTTCTAATACCTTGATGCAGTTATACACCAAAATGTAAGTCGGTATTGTCAAAACGTGTTTGCTTATTCCAAGAGGAAAAAATCTAACAAAGAAGTCCTAGCCACTTCTTAAGTAGATTGATTTGACAATGAAAATTTTTAAATACATGTATACGTGGATCTCCTTCTGTTCAGGGGGCTGCAGTCCACATGTGGGTTATTCACCATGAGCTGCTGCTGGCACCCACCCAGAAACGATGCCAAACTCATCATTTATACAGAGTTATACTGAGAATGTGCAACTTTCTGATCGGTTCATACATTTTGGGAGGTCCTGTGGTTGTAAACTTAGACCTCCCTTATTAGCTTTTCAGGCTGGATACTCCTGGAGACACCATTCGATCCAACCCAACCATGACAGCACCCTCTTGAAGATACCCACGACCACATATTTCTGCCAGATGATTACCTTATATGGTAAGAGGAAACTGTTTTACAGCTTGCACGTGAGTTTCCCTGTTTATTAGCTTATCTTGTGACTACCACCTCGAATCAGCTGTGGTTATCAAAACTAGGTCAGTGAGGCAGCTTTAGTGTATCGATCAGCAAAAAGCAACCATCCTCTGTCTGACACATCTGGGATGGAATGTTCAAAGAACACTAAGACTCTACATTAAGACTTTATTGTTACTGCCAACAGAATACAATGTCATCAAAGCATTTTAATAGCCTAACAGTACCTCTCTTACTTTTCTAGTTATGCTCACAACATGCACAGACAAACAAAGATGGAAAGTATCTCCAATTTCACTGTTTTGCTCTGTGAGGGGTGATACAAACTGATTTCGAAGCACAGAAGTCACTGTAAAATCAATCTAACAATATACTCCAAACCATTAAAATGACAATCAGAGCTGTATCTTACCTTTCCTCGTGCAAACTCTCTCTGAGCAAAGGCCAATTTATGTGTGGAGCGGTTGTCCAGTAAGTAGCGAGGGGCAAACGTCACTATGTGAGTATCTCTGTAGTTTCCTTTTCCTTTACGCACGCTGATACCTGAGGTGATGAAATCAGAAATTATTGTGATGCTTTTCTTCTCGGTCATGTTTATCACATGCTACGCAAGGCTGTAGAAGATTATCATTAATGATTAAAAATAACTAGTTTAATAAGAACCTATTTCAGTTAAAAACACCTAAATGAAACATGGGCCAACGTCTTTCAAGTGGCTTGGACCGTGACGGTCCCTTCTTGAAGTTCCAGTTCATACATTGGTTTCATCATTCAGTGAAGTTTGGTCGGGCGTGATCACAGTAAATATGAAAACATTCAGTGTGATCATATTTACTGTGATCATGATTAAGGATTACTGCTCTTCAATTCTCTGATCAATGTGCCCACCTTTTAGAAACATCCTAATGACATTTAAACTTTATATTTGATGGTTTCTTGTAAATTGTGTCAATGCTGATGTTCACCTTGCAAGCACCAACTGTGATCAAATGTGCTACAGGACTGATGGCTTTAACTGTATTGTAGTTACTTGGTCCACCACTAGCATAATAACAAACACACTGTTATTGAATGCTGATGATATTAAATGTTTGCTTTGACAGTGTACAATCCTGAACGAACTGAGTAACAAATCTGTGTGTGATACATTCAGTCTGTTCTTGGGGTCAGTCTAATTGTAAATTCAGTTGCTCTGATGAGCGTACCTATGTTGTAGAGTAGGCCAGGTCTATTTCCATGCTGGATCACTTTTACTGCTCTGACTCCACTCCCTCCATCCAGGGAAAAGCCTTGACACCAGCCTGGAACTCCGTCTGGGTGAATGCCTTTTCCGATACGCATTGTGCACCTAGAAGCAAAACGTGAGTAAAAGGTTGAACAGACAAAAAAATACTACTTATTTCAGTTTATTGATACAGTGCAAATTCATTTTCTTGCTTTTTTTTTGTTTGTCTGAGGCAGCACAGTGACAGATCCTGGAGAGTGGAGGGAGAAATTTTATCCACCACTGGTGGAGCTACAGGGTGGTCAGTGGTGGCCTTGACCCCCATAGATTAATCTTTGGCCACCCCAACGGGGGTATTTCCAATTCCCCCTCTTGACATAGACAAATATTTTACTGCTTAAACGGAAAACAATATTTCAATAAAGCCTGACCACACACTTACATTGCAGGTTGCTCTTTGTCAGTGTAAGAGAACAGCAACGGACTGAGACTTCGGGCTAATTCGTGTTCCTCAAACTGTCCTGCAGCATCAACCTTGCCATTGTCCTGACGGAAAATTAATGGCAGACCTGAGGAGTAAATTAGCTTTACATCTTAAAGTTTTCAACAAACTGGACATTTCTGTCAAAATAAATGTAACAGGATTTATAATTAAATTTTTTTTTAAAACATTACCCGTCTTGTTGATGACCCAGTATGGGGCAGAAATTAGGATTTTCAGAGCCCCTTGTGCCCGTAGGATGATGCGGATGGTGAGACAGAGGAGGCGTTTGTTGGTGTCATACAGCCTCATGCGCACCACGTAGTTCTGAGTCCCAGGAGGAATCAGCAGCTCTTTGCACACAGGAAAGTTCTCCAACAGGACCCCTAAAATCACACCAGGATCACCGTGAGGAAAGTGCAAGTGCCTTATCTACTTTCCTTTGTTCAAAGTTAGACAAATGATACCGTTTTACTAATCTTTACATTTTCTACAAAGTATCAGTGGAAAAGATACAGTTTCTTACTACTCCTCTATTTATGAAGTACTTTGAAAAAACAGCTACTGCTGCAATAAAGGGCTGCACATGTAAAATAAAGGAACATTTGAAATGTATAACACAAACAAACAAACAACAACAAAAACAACTTTAAAGTTTCAAAATATGGTAAATAAATCAGATGTAACATAAAAAAGCATTATTCTAATGTCCCGTCTCTGAGAGATTTGAATAGTGAATGTTTGTAGTTTTTGTGTGTTTGTCTGAACTAGAATTGAACAGGAAATGCAAAAAACAATTATTATTATTATTTTTGGTAAGATATTCAAGTGGGTACAAGTTGCACTGTGTATAAGTTGTTGTTTCTTTGTTTTTTTTGTATGAGTCCAGGCAGAGAGACAGATCCTGGAGAGTGCAATTTTATCCACCACAAGGTGCAATGGAGGAGCCTTGACCTCTATAGATTAATCTTTGTCCATCCCAAGGGCCACCCTAATTATTTTTAGGAAACTATACTGTAAAGCAATATAAATTCAATTCTGTTCAATTCAATTCAGTTTATTTATATACCGGTAGTGCCAGGTCACAAGTCGTCATCTCAGGACATAATATATTATAAAAGCCAATTAGTAAAAGTTCTGTATCTAAGGAAGCAAATGATTGCATTGGATCTTCACTTTGTCGCAGTCTCGCATCCTGAGCAAGCACAAAGGCAACAGTGGAAAGGAACAACTCCCTTTTAAAAGGAAGAAACCTCCAGCAGAACCAGGCTCAGGACGAGCGGCCATCTGCTTCAACCGCCAAGTTGCTACCACTTGCTACCACTAAGTAAAAATTAAACTAAAACCCCTGAAGGGTTAGAGATGCAGTAGGACTTGTTTACGGAAGAAAAACTAAAATAATGATTAAAACATATGAATGAAACAATAAGAACAAACAGAAACATTTGAATGGGGTCCATGCCCTGCTGGAAGCATGAGAACTCCCTTGCCACTGCAGGCTTGAACCCCTACTGAAAGAGACCAAGTGGTGAGTGGTCCTGACCCAGCTCCATGTTCTGCGAGGTGTCAGCAGAGTGAAGCACCGCCTCTTTTCCCGGTTTCAATGAGCCTTTGATGGTTGTGCCCCTGATGTAGTAGTTAAGGTCACATGGCAGCACGTTTACGAGAACCATGGTGGGCAGCAGATAAATAATGTGGCCTGGTTGTCGATAAATCTGCTGAGTGCTGCCAGAAACTTGCTTCTTAGCAGGTTGCTGCGCTGGGTAGATCTCCTTTTTAATGACCACGCAGAACCTGCAGCATGAAGACACATGATGGGAATAGTTCAAGATGTGGGGAGGCCAAGAAGCAAAACGTAAAAAAAAAAATTTCTACCTGAAGTTACGTTTGAGACTGTCATCAAAGTCTGCAAACTGACACTCCCTCCTACTGCTGCTGATCTCTCCGGGGCGCTCCACGCTGGTCCAGTGAATGGGAACCTTGCAGAAGAACAAGCCCATATCTTTAGGCCGAGCCTGCATCCTCCAGGATGTTAAGTGAAGGGGGATGGCCAAGGACTGGCCAGGCGGAATAGGGGGCAACACCACTGGTTCTGTCAAAGCAGAAGGAAAACCAGCATCACATGATGATGTCGTAAAGACACAAACAAAACATGAAAGGGAATGGGAGAAGACATGGAAAAACAGATAATATACTTCCTCTATTATAGAATGCAAGAAAATTAAATGAAGCAGCGTCTTACTGTCAGGTGCAGAGGGGCTGTCAAGTCTGACCTCCATCAGAACATCCAGCCGGTTCTTCACCATGAGGGCCGAACGCACCGTGATCACCTTCCTGGCACTGCCCTCCATGGTGATAGCAAAAACCACCCTGACAGGAGGCAGGGCAGAGAACTGACGCCCACAGAGAAGGACAAGAGTTATTATTGGATCACAACCTGATGCCGTGGAAATACAAATCAAACTCATTCAGAGGTTCCTGATTTTCCTCTCTGACAGCTGCTATATATATATATATAGTGGATAATTGGGAATAATAGTAATTATCCACCACAGCCAGATGGAAG
>NC_056508.1:24865097-24887257 GCF_014905685.2 Nematolebias whitei | reverse complement strand
AAAACTGAATGCAATGATGTGGAGATGGCAAATGTCAATATTTTATTCGTAATATAACATAGATGACAGATCAAAAGTTTAATCTGAGTAAATGTAACATTTTAAAGGAAAAATATGTTGATTCAAAATTTCACAGTGTCAACAAATCCCAAAAAAGCTGGGACAAGTAGCAATAAGTGTCTGGAAAAAGGAAATTGAGCATATAACGAACAGCTGGAAGACCAATTAACACTAATTAGGTCAATTGACAACATGATTGGGTATAAAAAGAGCTTCTCAGAGTGTCAGTGTCTCTCAGAAGCCAAGATGGTAAGAGGATCACCAATTCCACCATTGTTGCGCAGAAAGATAGTGCAGCAATACCAGAATGGTGTTACCCAGCGTAAAATAGCAAAGACTTTTAAGTTATCATCATCAACCGTGCATAACATCATCAAAATATTCAGAGAATCTGGAACAATCGCTGTGCGTAAGGGTCAAGGCCGTAAAACTACTGGATGCTCGTGATCTCCGGGCCCTTAAACGTCACTGCACCTCAAACAGGAATGCCACTGTCAAGGAAATAACTGAATGGGCTCAGGAATACTTCCAGAAAGCATTGTCAGTGAACACAATCCACCGTGCCATCTGCCGTTGCCAGCTGAAACTCTACAGTGCAAAGAGGAAGCCATTTCTAAGCAAGCTCCACAAGCTCAGACGTTTGTACTGGGCCAGGGGTCATTTAAAATGGAGTGTGGCAAAATGGAAGACTGTTCTGTGGTCAGATGAGTCACGATTTGAAGTTCTTTATGGAACACTGGGACACCATGTCATCCGGACCAGAGAGGACAAGGATAGCCCAAGTTGTTATCAACGCTCCGTTCAGAAGCCTGCATTACTGATGGTATGGGGTTGCATGAGCGCTTGTGGCATGGGCAGCTTGCATGTCTGGAAAGGCACCATTAATGCAGAGAACTATGTTCAGGTTCTAGAACAACATATGCTCCATCTAGACATCATTTCTTTCAGGGAAGACCCTGCATTTTTCAACACAATAATGCCAGACCACATTCTGCAGCAATCACAACATCATGGCTACGTAGGAGAAGGATCCGGGTACTGAAATGGCCAGCCTGCAGTCCAGATCTTTCACCTATAGAGAACATTTGGCGCATCATAAAGAGGAAGGTGCGACAAAGAAGGCCCAAGATGATTGAACAGTTAGAGGCCTGTATTAGACATGAATGGGAGAGCATTCCTATTTCTAAACTTGAGAAACTGGTCTCCTCTGTCCCCAGACGTCTGTTGAGTGTTGTAAGAAGAAGGGGGGATGCCACACCGTGGTAAAAATGGACTTGTCTTAACTTTTTTGGGATTTGTTGACGCCATGAAATTTGGAAACAACAGATTTTTCCCTTAAAATGATACATTCTCTCAGTTTAAACTTTTGATCTGTGATTTGTGTTCTATTCTGAATAAAATATTAGATGTTGGCACCTCCACATCATTGCATTCAGTTTTTATACACAATTTGTTTAGTGTCCCAACTTTTTTGGAATCTGGTTTGTGTGTGTGTATACACACACACACGCACACACACACACACACACACACACACACACACACACACACACAAACACACACACACACACACACACACACACACACACACACACACACACACACACACACACACACAGAAATGGTGGTAGCCTTCTTAAGACTTTAATGCAGCAACCCAATTTTTGATCGTAACTTTTTTTACACCTAGCTGTAGCAGCACCAAATGGGAAGTGAGTAGCTCATTTACTTTTCCAAGTCATCATGCTCACAACATGCACAAATGGACAGGTGGATGGAGGGTATTTCCATTTAACCCTCTTCATTGCACGACGAGGAACAAGGTATACAATATTGTCAATATGGCCAAAAACAAAAATCAGGTTTGGGCTGTATTTGCCTGCAGTGTGAACATAGCCTGAGATCTTGGCAAACTTACATAAACATGAGGGTGGATTATGTTGGTCCTGCTAATAGGGCTGCCAACCTGTGAGGGATAAAAATGTTTGTTTTTCATTGATAAATCCTCAATATTCTTAACAATAAACCATTCAGCAGGTTTTTAAAATGTGTCCTCACAGTGCTAGAAGAGTTGTTTCTGTCTGGAGCCGCGTAGCGAAAGAAAATGCCCACTTTGTCCACTGACACCGCCTTGACCTGCTCCCATCCACACACCTGAACCAGCAGCTGGTGGAGCTTGAGCTCATGAGTGTGTCTGCAGAAGAGGAAGCAGATAGAAGAAATCCCTCAAACGTAAAACATCACCCGTCAGAAGTTTGATGACACCCAAAACAGTCCTCTGAGTTTTTTCACTCTCGTACATCAATATGGCTGTAGGAGTTTTAACTCTGTATGTAGCTGTCAAAAAAACTAATGCAATTGTGTCTTTTGTTCATTTCTTTGCAAGTATTAAACTATTATGCACACTAATAACAGATCATTCAAACGTGTTTTATTTTTAATCACCAAGAAGCAATTCAAATAGATTTAAAATACACTATAGCATACATAAGATTTGATGGTCATTAAAGCCATTTAAAGGCAAATGATGGGAAAAAAAAACTCTTTAGTTTCTCTATTACCAGTGATTTTCTTAAAAGTACAATGTAAATCTGTTAGCCTTTATATAGTTCAGAGTTGTCTTTTGCTTGTTTCCTAGCCGAAGCAGACTGCTGACGTGGGAGGAAGAAGTCTTCCTTCTGAGCCGCATATATATGTGAATGCAAAAATAACAGACCTGGTAAATTCAGTGATCAAAACTTGTGTTGTTTCTAAAGACACCATGTAGTAACCCAGTAACTAAAACTGATGATGGATCCTAATCTACATTTGAATTCAAGTTTTCTAAAAGTCATCTTCAGAAATTATCCTTTGCTTTTATATTTTATATGACAAAAGTTGTTATGAAAGTGTGTATGTATGGATGGACAAATGGATGGAATGATGAATGGATGGATGGATGGGATATGCATATGTATTATTATTTCCTGATATTCTATTCTATTAAGATAAATAGGGTTAACTTATTATTTTTATATATGAATGTTTCTGTTCAGTGCCCTGAGACGACTTCTGTTGTGAATTGGTGCTATATAAATAAACTGAATTGAATTACTGTATTACTTATGCAGGACTTGACCTGGAGCATTGCATTGTTTTTCTTGAGGAAAAGCTGAAAGTTGTGAACAGACTGACAGACAGAATAAACAACCAGGTGCTGTGTGTGTAAGTTCAAGCTGTACCTGTGTCGAAGTTTCTCTCGGGCCTCAAACTCAAAAGGAACCTCTTCTCCAGGTAGGACTTCTTTCCACTGACTGACATTATGTGTATCATCGGCTCCTGAAGTGTGGATGTCCGAGATGGAGTCTGCACTGCTGCTGTGGGACAGGGCCACTCTGTGGCAACAAAGAACTGTTTATTCTCCAAGAGCAACATGCAGCCAGCTTCCAAACAGAACGAACCTTAATGAAGTTCCTACACTTTGGCTGACAGTGATGTGAAAAATAATTAAGCCCTCATTTAAGATCATTACACAACATCAAATATATTGTTTTCTTATTGTTGCTCTTCAGTAAGCAAACTCGAATGGAAGATTTGATGTGGGTTTTTTCATTCAACGTTTATTTACACAGGTTAGTCTCATTGAGCCTCAAGGACTCATTTACAAGAGAGACCTGTTTTACGAGGGACATCTTTCCTGACGCAACCTGGGATCTAGGATAACAAGAGACAAGACACTGACAACTGAACTACAGCAGTCCCAATAAAGACAAGCAGTACGCCAATGTCCCCCCGTTGCTGAAGGATTTGAGAATGTCTGAAGATGAGTGTTTTCTGGACTGGAATTGAACAGGGAATGCAAGTAAGCCTTAATGTTTTTGGTGCAAGATATTCAAGTTGGTAGGAGTTACACTGTATAGAACAAACAATAGTGGTTTTTTATATATATATATATGTTTTTCTTTGAGTCGGCGCAGAATGACATATCCTGGTGTACAGAGGGAACAATTGCATCCACCCTCAGGTGCAAATGGTGGAGTAAGGGGATGGCCACTAACGGTGGCCTTGGCCCACATGGATTAACCTTTGGCCACCTCAAGTGCCACCCTAATCATTTGAGGAAACAATACTTTTAAGCAATACAAAAACTAGAAAGCATAGTCTTATTTGCATAGTATGTTTCTTTGTTTAAAAGAGGCAGGCTGTGGTTAGACCTACCTGGTAGGAGTAGTCGTCATTACAGCAAACCTCATGGTACAGCCTGTATTGTTGCGGAGCGCATACGGCACAAATGGCTGTCTCCTCTTTAAGAGCTTGACATCTTCTGAGAACAAGAGGAAGAAATAGAAGTGTCAGAGAGAGATCCTTTAAAATACTTTCATAGAATCTTTGCTGGTAATTTTCCAGGTTTTCAGTTACAGCAAACACCTGGCCCATTTAAACTGCTGCCAGACTCTGAAGAAGCAGCTCATATGGAGCTTCAGGTCTCAAATCCAACAGCAAACGTCCCAGTGTTTTTGAAACTTGACCTACCCTCAGCCTTCAGACTTGGCGTAAACTAATACTGTATCCAGATCATCAAAGTTCATGCTCAATCGTCCAAGTACAAAATCCAGTAATGGTCAGTCAGGTCATCTGGATAGTTTCTTTGTTGTGGAAAGACATTTCGCCCTCTATCTGGAGGGCTTCATCAGTCTGAGGAGTCCCAAGTAATTTGTTTTCACCACTAAGCAGTACACACCTTTAGTGGGCCAACCAGTTTGCTGGTGATAAGAACCAGCGGGGATCTGGCATGTTGCAGGAGGAAGTTTCTCCTGCAGCTGTGGGATGCACACAGGTGCAGCAGATACTAAATTATTTTAAATAAAAATTCCTTGACGATCATGAGGTTCGTCTATCAATCAGCCAATGTGTCATGTCCAATCTTACTTTGAAAAACCGCGATAGAGCAAGTCCACAAAAAACGAACCAAAAAATAGCAAGGGACTACTGTACTCAAACCAGTAAAAGTCCACTCCAAGTTTTCCTGGTTACCTACAACAACTCACCACCCCGAATGCAGCGTTTCTCCGAGGTCACTTGCCTTGGCAGGGCACTCATCTCTTCTGGGTTTTTTGTCGACTGGGTGGAAGAAGGCGGGGGAGACACCTCTGTGTTCTGTGATAGCCTAGTCCCTTGTCTAACCTAGCCTAGCCTGACAGCTAGTTTTGGCTGTCACTATCAAACTGGTTGATCCACTATGAGAAGATGCTGTTTATAGACTGAGTTTGCTGCAGCTCCTCAGCCAGAAGAAGTCTTTGGATAAAAGACGAAACGTTTCAACAAGAAGAATCCATCCAGAGGGCATGACTTTGTTTATTTAGACAACTTTATTTCTCGGAGCATTAGTGAATCCACATGATCAAATGAAGAACACTTTCAGTGTTTGTTGCTGTGTATACCAGTGCTGCTGCAGTTCTGCAGTAAAAAAAAATACCGGTACTGCTAAACACCAGTAATGACACCAAACAAAAAGCTGTAAGCTAAGAAAAATGAAAAGAGGGAATCTATTCCTCATAAAACAATGTACCGTAAACATAATAGTATACCCTTAAAATTTATGTGAGTTAAAGTTTATAGAGCACTGCAAGAGGTGAAACCCACAAATTTTAGATAGGGTTAAAAAATAAAAAATAAAAATCAGAATAATCTAGTTTTATTTATTTGACCTTTTATTTAATCAGGTTAGTCAGTTGAGAACAAATACAAAAGCAAGATAAGCAAATACAGAAGTGGTAGAACAGCAGAAGGACAACATATAAACAATCGACAACCAAATATTAAATTGTAAAGACAGTGGGAATCAACAATCACGGACAGGTTCATAGTGCAGGAAAGTAACAACATAAATTGAAGGGGAGATTGTTAAAAGCATGTGCAACAATCATGAAGTGATGCTCTCACTGAGCTTTTAAAGAAGCAAATGGGATAAAATAAGTTTAAGTTTCCTGTAAAGGGTCCCAATCATTAGCAGCAGAAAACTAAAATGACAAATGGCCAAATGAAGTGTGTGCTTTAGGGAAACAGGTTAATGTAATTGCTGAAGTGGAGAGTATGAATGTTGCTACTGATGTTGAAAAAGTTAATTTGGCTGCTCTCTTCTTCAAGGATTGCCACAGTGAATGAACTCGCATGAAAGATTTGGCAATTGTTTTACGCTGGATGTCCTTCCTGACACAAAGTGGGCTCGAACAAGACCATGGCACCGACCACCAAGCTACCGCAGTCCCTCGCTACTCACATTGAGAATTGAGCGGAAAGAAATGCCAATAAAATGTAATATTAGATGCCTTCAAACTTCGCCACAGGTAAGGTTTATGTCGAATAAGCTTGGACAGGGTTAAGTTTAGGGTAAGGGTCAGGATTAGTCTATAGAAATGAATGAAAAATTAATGAAGTCAAAGCCCACGTAAAGATAGCAAGACAAACCTGTGTGTGTGTGTGCGTGCGTGCATGTGTGTTTGTGTGTGTGCGCGTGTTAAAAAGAAAGCACTGCCTGTAAAGAAAAACTATGTGTAGGTGCAACATTGTCGGTAATGGAAAGAAAAGGTAATATTAACAAATAAATGTGGATCATGCACCATGTTTGAATAATTAAAATACACAAGTTACACAAGTAAATTTATTACTTGTTAGAAAATTGTTGGTATGAATATTTTTTATTATATTATGGCTGAGAACGTCTTTCTCTCCTGCTTCTGTAATACAAGCCCAAAACATTCTTTTATTTTAGCCTGAAGACCGGCTCGCCAACCCGCAGTGCTTCACTGGCATTGTGGACATGAGAACATGCCCAAAATATTCTCTTATCTCCATCTGGTGGCTGACTCGTCAACAGCCATGGTCTAAGTGGTCATCGTCTAAGTGTCTGACTGCAGCTTGCAATGAGGGAGCACATGCTGGGCTCTGTTGCTGTAGAAAAGTCTACAGCAAACTCTATTTGAGTTTCATTCTGTGACACGTTCCCTGCAATATGTATCGATGTATGTGACCTGTCTTGAATGAGTCCTTGCAAGTAAAATGCTGGTTAAAAATCTTCTCCTGCCATTGAGTGTAATTATTTTTGAGCAAGCAACTTGAGAGAATATTTTTCTCCAGCATTAATAACTTATAGTCTGCTTTAAAAAAGGTATCTAGTTATCTAGTTTAGAACCAGAACGTGATGATAATTAAATGACCCTGAAAATAAACATGCTGTGTTTAACTACCGGTACTTAAAATAGCTATCTCGTTCTTTGGTTACATTTGCAAATATATAAGTTTATATCTGAAATAAATGTCAGTTTTTGTTAGATTAGAACACATTGATTTGGTCCAGTGAGTGACCGAAACTTACTCTGCCCAAAGCTGGGGGGGTCAACAGATGAGCCGATCCAAGACAGGGTAGGCGACCTTTGAATCTGTTTGTCCTCCTTGCAGTAATCGGCTATCCAGGAGCTCTTGGTGGTGTTGACTTGGTCTAGAAGGACCAGGAATAAAAACTTTGTGTCATAATGTGCTCCTCTCAGTCACTTTGTGCAAAGAGAAGCAAGTTTCTGACTAACTTACCAAGCAGGACAGAAGTGATGTTGATGTCCAGCCTCTGTTTGGCTCGAATGTCCATCTTAAAGCGTGGAGGGTGAAGGCGACTAGCAGCCTGTTGCTGCCATGACAGGAAGCAGGTCCACGGTTCAATGAAAGGCTCCCAGCCTGACACAGAAACAAACTGGTGAAAGTGCTGGATTGACACACATTTTTGTTTATTTATCTGTTAGTTAACCATGACATCAGTCATGTAGTGCTGAGGATAGAGAAGGAAGCAAAAGTCTCCATTCAGATTAGGCTAAAGGCTAGCAAAACAACTGTCTGATTTTGTTGTTTTCAGGCCAACTCTTTCTCAAAAAATGTGTGAATGAACACTATTATCAAATATTATACTTCTACTCTTTTGCAGGATTTTGTATCTACTATTTGCAGAGATTGTGGTCCTGTTGATGATCTTCAGCTCTCACTGGAACAGTTCACAGCCAAGTGTGAGCAACTGGGATGAGGATCAGCATCATTAAATCTGAGGCCATGGTGCTCAGAGGTGGACTGTTCTCTCCAGGTTTGGGGTGAGGTTCTGCCTCAAGTATCTCAGGGTGTTGCTCAGAGTGAGGGAAAAATTAAGTGCTAGATCAACAGACGTATTGGTGCAGCATCTACATTATTGTGGACTCTGTGTCTGTCCATTGCGGTGAAGCTGTAAGGCAAAGCTCTCCACTTATGTTACGCTCTCCATCTACGTTCCTACCCTGACCTATGGTAAGCGTACCTCAGTGTGCCTCGCCTGGGAGGTACTTCGGGCATGTATGACTGGAAGGAGACCCCCTCGGGAAGACCCAAAAAATGCTGGAGAGAATATGTCTCTCAGTTGGCCTGGCAATGCCTTTGAGTCCTAACAGAAGAGCTGGAAGAGGTGGCTGTGGAAAGAGATGTCTGGACCTCCGTGCTTAAGCTGCTGCCCCTGAGACCTGACTCCAGAACGAACGAACAGACAACTGGATGGATGGATAGATGGGGGTACAGCACAAGTTGAACAACTGGGAGATAAAGTTAGAGAGGCCAGACTGAGATGGTTTGGACAAGTCCAGAGGAGGGACAGTGGGTATATTGGTAGAAGGATGTTAAAAATGCAGCTGCCAGGAAAAAGACAAAGAGGAGATACCAGTATACGGATACAGTTACGAGGACATGGAGGTGGTTGGAGTGAGGACAGAGGACACAGAGGACAGAAACAGAGGAAGATGATTCACTGTATTTAGCCTGGATGAAGACATTTGCTTTTTATCTCCGTACTCCGTGTTCTCTAGCTGGTTCATAGCTAAGGTTGTGACAACTAATGACTATTGGACAGAACATTATTTGAAAGCTGTCGAAACTCTCCCTTTAATATCATAATACAAGTGAACATCACATATTTGGCAGCACAACGGCTCAGTGGTTAGCACTGTTGCCTCACAGCAAGAAGGTCCTGGATTCAATCCCTGGTTGGACATGGGGTCTTTCTGTGTGGAGTTTGCATGTTTTTCTCGTGCTTGCGCGGGTGTTCTCTGGGTACTACAGTTTTCTCCCACAGATCAAAAACATACATGTTAGGATGCCTTCATACCCAGGCCTCCCTTGCAAAAGAGATCTGTGATCTCTATGGGATTTGCCTGGTTAAATAAAGGTTAATAATAATAATAATAATATGGATTGGAAACTGTGAAGAGAATTTTTGGGCAAAGGTTATGGATGTTTCTGTTACTATGGTTGAGAATCTTATCTCTGCCCATGAACCATATGTTTGGGTTAGAAGAAAGAGTTGGGCAAGGAGCTGGAAGCAGCATGTAGTATGCAGCCACAGCCATGGGCACCTCCTGCGCTCTGTGAACTCAGCTGAACTGATAAAGGTATAAAAGCAAGCTGTGGCGGCAGCTCAAGGCAGATTTTCCTGACTGGTCTTCATGTGTGTACTTTATGTATATTTATGTAACCTGTCCTGAAAATCTGACCTCACAAATAAAATACTGGTTAAAAATATTCTCCTGCCATCAAGTGTGATTCTTTTTGAGTGAACAATGCAAGTGAGAATATTTTTCTCCAAAAGTAGCCTTCCACAATAAAAAAATGAAGCCTGGGAGAATAGTTTTTTTAAACTGACATTTAATAATACTGTCAGCTTTGGTCAGAGGTACATGAAGCTGCTTTTGGAGAGAAATTAATAATTTCAGTGAGCTATGTGGGTATGTCCTGATTTATCCAGGTACTTCTTGCCAGGTAACTGGTAATATTTACCTGACAGCTGTCTGTTGTAGTAGTCCCCAGACAGAGTGAAGTTGGATTTACCTTCCTGGACAGAACCAATACGCTGCAGCACAAAAAGCCCTGAAAAGAAATTTTATTTTAAGATTGTAACAAAACAAGTGATATGCCAACATCGCCCATCTCGGAAGGATTTAAATAGCGAATGTTTGTAGTTTTGGAGGAGAGTGTTTTTCTGGACTGGAATTGAACAGGGAATGCAAGTAAACTCCAAAAAAGTTCAATCTGGTCCTCTGGACATTCAAAAAACAAAAAACAAAACAAAGTAAAACAACAAAAACATGTAGAAACGTTTCATCTCTCATCCAAGAGACTTCCTCAGTCCGAGGTGCTGTATTCAGCTCAGTCTCTTAAATAGCACCTTCTCAGAGTGGATCAACCAGTTTTGCTGCTGACAACCAAAACCAGCTGATCACATGCTCAAGAAGGACCATCAGCCTAACAATGGGTCATTAGCACACTGATGGCTGTTTACTACTCACAGAGGGCTGAGTGATACTAGCAATCACAGCATTGTAAGAGGGGGACAGTTGAACCCGGAGGCCTCCACCCCTGTTTAATGATGGACGATTTATTTTCACAAAGATGGCCTCCTTTACTCCTCTCTCAAACCATCGTTCCTCTCTGTCCAGGATGTGAACATCTTCATCCCTGAAAGAGTGACCGCTGGCCTGGAGATGAGTGTAGACCACAGAATCCTGGTCTGATGATGTTGATCTTCTGTGCCGGTCCATCCTTTTGGCCAGTGGCTGTTTAGTTTCCCCGATGTAAGACTGATCACAGCCCTCCTGACACTGAACAGCATACACAACATTACTCTGTTTGTGCCGGGGGACTGGATCTTTGGGATGAACCAGTCTTTGCCGTAATGTATTTTGGGGTTTAAAAGCCACTGGGACGTTATGTTTAGAAAATAAACGTCTCAGTTTCTCTGATACTCCCTCAACATATGGAATGACCACTGGTCTGGGTTCCTCCTTTTCACCTGATGGCTGACTGGAGTCCTGTTTGGGTTTCTTCTCTGCTTTCAGGAAGGCCCAGTTAGGATATCAACATTGCTCTAGCGCTTGTCTCGTGTAGGATTTCTCCTTCTGCCTGGCTCCTGAGACAGCATCCCCACTAACTAAGGGAGCCAGCCGTGCGGGCGACGCGTCGGCCCCACGGGACGTGCCCTTGCGGCCGCGACGGATCCATGCCGTCCGACCACTGAGTTCGCCGCGAGCCTTTGCGCGAAGGTCCCGCCCCGGCGATGGTTTGAGAGAGGAGTAAAGGAAGCCATCTTTGTGAAAAGAAATCGCCCATCATAAAACAGGGATGGAGGCCTCTGGGTTCAATTGTCCCCCTCTTACAATGCTGTGATTGCTAGTATCACTCAGCCCCCTGTGAATAGTAAACAGCCATCAGTGTGCTAATGATCCATTGTTAGGCTGATGGTCCTTCTTGACCATGTGAGCAGTTGGTTTTGGTTGTCAGCAGCAAACTGGTTGATCCACTCTGAGAAGGTGCTATTTAAGAGACTGAGCTGAATACAGCACCTCAGACTGAGGAAGTCTCTCGGATGAGAGACGAAACGTTTCTATATTTTTTTTTGCTTTGTTTTGTTTTTTTGAATGTCCAGAGGACCAGATTTAACTTTTTTGGATTTTTCTACCTGGATTATTGAGCATACATCAGGATAATGCAAGTAAACCTTTAAGTGCAAGATATTCAAGCTGGTAGAAGTTACACTGTGGAGAAGAACAGAGGGAGGTGTTTTGTTTTTTGTCAGAGAGTAATAGATGCTGAAGAGTGGAGGAAACAATTTTATCCACCACCAGATGCAATGGTGGAGCCATGGAGGGCCAACGGTGGCCTTGACCACCATAGATTATCCATCGGCCACCCTAATCATTTGAGCAAACTATACTTTTAGACAATATAAACTAGAAAGCATAGTTTCTTCAAATAATAGGGGCGGTAAGCTTACAAGCATATATGGTGGTGGCCATCTTAGATTTTGACGTGGCAACGCAATTTTGTAAAGGAACCTTTACTACGCAAAAAAAAAAAAAAAGCCACACCAAAATGGAAGTCAGTACTTCACTTATTTTTTAGGGTATCCCCCACCTCTGGTACAGTGACGGCTGAAAACAGGCACCAGTGTCTCTGTGGCCAGTGAAGGAGAAGCAGGTAAAAGGATCAGAATGGATGTATGAGCATGTACATTAGTGAGACTTACTGGAGAAAGTGAGTTCAGCTAGAGGGATGTCACAGTCCAGGCAGTCATCGATGAAACAAATACAGATGCTGTCAGCCTTCACCTCCACACCTGACAAAGGAGCAGAGTGACTGCAGGAGCTGGAGCCTGCCTTCACTCGGGAGTTCTCCATCAGATTTTCTGCATTCTCCAGAAGCCACGTGGCAGCCTGGTCCAGATGACCTACAAAACACAAGTGAGAGGTCACGTCAGATCCAGGTTCAAGTTCATATGCATGTGATGAAACTTCTTCACCTTTACAGTGGACCAGAGCTCTTCTGCAGTCCTCCTTTGTAAAACCAAGGTCTTGTAAATGGCTGAGCTTGGATTCTGCAAAATGTCATCACATCCATTCAGTTAAGATAAAATATTAAACACACATGGGCAAATAAAAACCCCTGGCCAACTGTAGAGCCTGAAAGGTAATTCCACTTATCCAGTTTTAATTAAATATGTTGTCATTTATTCATCCAATATATTAAATACATAGTCTAAGAAATATAATCTGAGATGAAACGGCTGTGACGAAATTTTACATTTACAGTGGTGCTTGAAAATTTGTGAACTCTTTATAATTTTCTATATTTCTGCATAAATATGACCTAAAACATAATCAGATTTTCACACAAGTCCTAAAAGTAGATAAAGAGAACACAGTTAAACAAATGAGATAAAAATATTATACTTAGTCATTTATTTATTGAGGAAAATGATCCGATATTAATGTGAACCTCTAGGATTATCAGTTAATTTGAAGGTGAAATTAGAGTCAGGTGTTTTCAGTCAATGGGATGATGATCAGGTGTGAGTGAACACCCTGTTTGATTTAAAGAACAGGATCTATCAAAGTCTGCTCTTCACATATTTGTGGAAGTGGATCATGGCAGGAACGAAGGAGATTTCTGAGGACCTAAGAAAAAGAGTTGTTGATGTTCATCAGGCTGGAAAATGTTATAAAACCATCTGTAAAGAGTTTGGACTCCACCGATCCACAGTCAGACAGATTGCGTACAAATGGAGGAAATTGAAGACCATTGTTACCCTCCCCAGGAGTGGTGGACCAACAAAGATCACTCCAAGAGCAAGATGTGGAATAGTCTGTGAGGTTACAAAGGAACCCAGAGTAACTTTTAATCAACTGAAGGTCTCACTCACATTGACTGATGTTAATGTTCATGAGTCCACCATCAGGAGAACTCTGAACAACAATGGTGGTCATGGCACAGTTGAAGGAGGAAGTCACTGCTCTCCAAAAAGAACATTGCTGCTCATTTGCAGTTTGCTAAAGATCATGTGGACAAGCCAGAAGGCTGCTGGAAGAAAGTTTTGTGGATGGATGAGACCAAAGTAGAATTTTTTGGTTTAAATTAAAAGAGTTATTTTTGGAGAAAGGAAAACTCTGCATTCCTGCAAAAGAACCTTATCCCATCTGTGAAACATGGTGGTGGTATTATCATGGTTTGTACCTGTTTTGATGCATCTGGGTCAGGACGGCTTACCATCATTGATGGAACAATGAATTCTGAATTATATCAGAGAATTATAAAGGAAAATGTCAGAACATCTGTCCATGAACTGAATCTCAAGAGAAGGTGGGCCATGCAGCGACAATGACCTTAAACACACAAGTCGTTCTACCAAAGAATGTTCAAGAAGAATAAAGTTCATGTTTTGGAATGACCAAGTCGAAGTCCTGACCTTAATCCAATCCAGATGTTGTGGAAGGACCTGAAGCAAGAAGTTAAATGTGAGGAAACCACCAACATCCAGAGTTGAAACTGTTCTGTACAGAGGATGGACTAAAATTCCTCCAAGCTGGTGAGCAGGACTGATCAACAGTTACCAGAAATGTTTAGTTGCAGTTATTGCTGCACTGGGGCGAAGGGGGTGTCACACCAGATACTGAATGCAAAGGTTCACATACTTTTGCCACTCTCAAATATGTTATATTGGATAATATTCCTCAATAAATAAATGACCAAGTATAATATTTTTGTCTCATTTGTTTAACTAGGTTTTATTTAAATCAACTTTATGATTTCTGTGAAAATCTGATGATGCTTTACATCATATTTATGCAGAAATATTGAAAATTATAAAGCATTCACAAACTTTCAAGCATATATATATATATATATATATATATATACATTTACATATACACACACACAAGTGTAATAATATATTACTTTTAGTTATTTTTTTCTACCTGTATCCCTCCACTTTTTATTTTTATATTAGCTCATTAGCTGGTGCTCCTGTTTCACATTTGAGGGCCGTTGAAATGTTTAGTAGTTAATTATTTATTTTCACTTATTTTACAGAGAAACAACAAAATTGCACTTTACTTTAAAACACACAAATATGTATGTATGTATGTCAAATAAATGTACACACACATCCATCTGACTTTATATGTGTAAATTATACAGCATGGTGGTGGTGGTGGGGGGGGGGGGGTCCTTTCTGTACCTCTGAGGCTGTGCGTCCTCTGCCTGTTGCTGCTTTTGGGTGAAACTGTTGCCTCAGCTCGGTCAGGAGAAGAGGCAGGTGAAGTTTTGGATGCAGGAATAGACTTAGCGATGGCAAGGAACAGCTGAATGTCATTGTAGGACAGACGGATGTCCAAGGCAGGAAACTGGATCTGCCAGAGAACGACATAATTAAACAGCCAATTATCTTTTTCCACAAGAAGTCTTCTCTGTGTTTAGTCTTTAGGACATGCATTTGTTTGCTGACACAAACATCAACAAATGAAACACTGACTTTAAAAACTAAAGACAACGGTTTCAATAATAACCTTAATGTCAGTAATAGGAGATCAAAAACACCATCAACTGGAATCTGCTGCTGCTGTGAGGCAACACTGAACTGACCTCCAGGATGGGGGGGATGTCCTGCACATTGAAGGCATCTAGGAGCCCAGAGGTGCTGTGGTAGGTGGGGCTGCCACACAACTCCACCTGTATGTTGACGGGGTCTATGATGGACAGCGCCGTCTCCTGCTCACTGCCAAGCCGACAAGAGAAAACCTGAAAAGATAATGATGATGTTGCATGTGCTAGCAAGTAGGAGCAAGACTAAAGACAGCAGGGAGCAATTCTCAGAAGAGAAGATTTAAGGTCTTTCATGCCAGAGTTTTATGTTGATAAAGGATAGTCGTAGCCATTTTGGTCAAACCTTGAAAATGAGTTGATGCATCATCTCAAGAAATACCAAAAGATGTCATGTTCAGGTGCTCAGGGGATGTGTTGGGGATGACTCAGATGCCACATCAAATTTTAGCTTAATATCTGTACAAAAGTACTGGGTTAAAGCCACTTTTGTGTTGGCTAATGTTGATTAGATGTGGTAGCCTTCTTGAATTAGGCTTCAAAAGTTTAGTAAAGGAAGATGATAATCTAAAAACGTTTTGAAAGTTTCAATAAAACACCTAGTTCTGGTGAAAAAACAAAAGACAATTATTGCCAATTTTGTATTTATTATGGTCAATTAGCTGTGGCAGCCATCTTCAGTGAATTACAGTAGTTTTGAAAAGCACATTTAAAGACTATTTCTTGAACATTTTAATAAAATCTGCCCAGTGGTCTTTGATTGCTGACAAACAGAAAAGGATGATTTCAATTAGCTATTGGCACGTTTAACTCTCAGAATGTCTCGTTGAGAAAAATATTTTTTTCCTATTCAGTAAACAGGATGGTTCCCGACAAAGCCTAAACATCCTTCTAAATGGTGTTTTTTTTATTTGGTCAGAATGGTTTCAAATGCTCCTGTAACCTCATAGTAACTTTACTGCCCTCCAACCGACCATAAAGAAATCCCATTATAAATTATTTTGAATCCTATATTCATCATATCATATAAAATAATACATTTCTCTCAGTAAAGGCTTTTCTTTTTATCTATATCTCTATACTTCAGATTTTTATATTACTGTTGCTCTGCTTTGTTAGATGAGAGCTACTGAAAACATTTCAACTCACTCCAAGAGAGATACATCTTTCCTGGCCAGACGTCGCTGCGGAGTCCTGCCTCTCATCTCATCTGACAAAATTATTTTAGTTTGGACGATAAGAGCAAAACCTTACTTGCATGTTGCACAAGTAAACATTTAGTACTGAAAATCTATTATGCATGCATGCAGGCTGCAGAATTGGACGTTCCACGACTCAGAATAGCCGATTTGTCGTTGGCTTGACTGAAAACAGAACATTAGTGGATGGACCAGGTGTTCCACGAGTGGAGTTTTATAAAAACAAACAAAAAAATATGACCTTCAATTTATTTATTTATTTTTTAATTAAAAAGTCCTTTAAATGTGATATATTTATTCAGGTTGAGAAAGCTGTTGTAGCTGTACGTTCAATTAATATTTTCAAGTTTTTTGGTAACAGACACACAAACATGTAGAAACGCAGCCGACATTATATGGTCTGCTTTTAGGTAAAGAACGATTACAATGTGAGCAGCAGTGTCACCTCAATTCCTGCCAGGCTGCCAGAGAAGGGTCGGTCCAGCAGACGGGGCTTGTATGTCAGAACTGTGGTGCCTTTCAGAATGATTGCATTTGTGTCGAGACAGGAGAGGTCCTCCACAACCACAAACTCTGTGCCTGAAACCAAAACAAGACAAACATTTTTTTAAAGAATCACCACAATGCACTTATCAGTTCAGCATTCACAAGAAAAACTAATTTATTTGAAATTTAAGGTCAAGTTCTGGTTAATCTTTCACTTCTACGAGATCCAGTAGTTTTTAACTTTATAGTTTTGTGAAAACTTTATGTAAAAGTTTGCACCAAAACAAAAAGCTCAAAACTATTACCATACTGTATACCTATCATCGTAACATCCATTTTTATCCATAGCCATAAGGACTCTTGTAATTTCCTAAAGTTGTCTGAATGTAAAAGTTTTATATTTAACTTGTTTTATTACTCCATTTTTTTTTATAATAATGAGAGCTACCCTGGTTGTAAGCATGAAATGAAATGCTCCTTCCACAGTTCTGCTGCAGTCTCTTTCTCCCACCTGTCACATTGATCTTCATCTCCAGGCAGCGGTCTTGGGTGACTGGTACGGTGGATCTTTTAGTGACTACTCCACTCTTCACTGTCTTTGGCATGACAGCCCCAGTGGTGTCCAGTTCAGAAGTAGTGTTAGAAGGAAAATGTTGTTGAGACTCGGTGCTGTCAGAGTCCCTGTGAACCTGCAGGAAGTCTCGCACCAGCTCCAGCCAGTCGAAGATGAGAAAAACCCTCAGGTTATTGAGGACCACTGTAAAGCATGACGAGTCACGTGTAGATCTGCAAAGAACATAATTTCAGTTAAACTTCCATGTGTGTTTAGAAATGTTTTGTTGGATTAAATGTTCTCCAGTGCAGCATTACCTATAATGCAGCTCAAGTTGCAGAGATGCACGGTTACTGCCTGTTTTGGAGGGCTGCAGAATGCAGTCAAACACATTTTTTCTTGCCCCCTTGGCGATCATATTTGGCTCAGTGCAGCGGGAGTCGAAGGCCAGCAGGGAGTGAGAGACCAAATTGACAGACTTGGAACCATCAGAGAAACTTTCAAAAAGAATCTTGGATTTCATGAAGTCAAACCTTTGCAAGGCAAGTAAAAGAAAACAGTAAATTTGCATCTTTATGAACTTCAGGAGAAAAATAAAACTCAACTTGAGCATGACAGTAACTTTTAGCTCATCTAGTCCAGACCAACAACACAGATTAAGAACTCTAGAACCAGAATATAAAGTTCTTACCTTGCTAAGGACTGCCTGCATTTAGTGGTTGCTGGACATTCCAGAAGCTCCAAGCTGACATCCGTCAAATCCACCAAGAAAGAGAGGTTGGTGTAGACGTCTCCACTCAACACAGTCTAAAAGAGCCACATGCAAACCAAAGCTACGATCAGTCCTTTCAGTTCAAAGGCAATATATGTCCAGACATAATAAAAAGGATTGCTCGTTCCCAGGTTCTAAAATGATTAAAAATTTCAAATAAAAGTGTTTTAAACCACATCAATTACAACACGGTGGTGCTGGATCTGGGCACCAACAACCCAGAAAGGAGGATGTGGGTAAATGGATAATAATGGATGGATTTATAGATCGAGTGCCCTTGTTACTGCAGTCAATAATTTTTCTGCACTTCTGTCAGCAGAACAGTAACAATGACAGATAAAAGAGTGCTGTTTGTCCTGCTCACCCTATTCAGCATTCAGGAGCAAACCAACCTCATCCTCGGTCCAAACAAAAGTTTGTGTTTTCTCCATTTTTGAATGGAACCGTTTTCTCGCTCCAGACTAAACTGTCTGCCTGCATGCGTCTCATTCAAAGATAAAAATCATAGTGCCAGTGAGTGACCTGGCATCAGTTTTTCCAGACATACGATACAGTTTTTATAGTAAATAATTCTACTGTTAAACACCACCTTTTCTGTGCACAACACACAACTTATCTTACAACTCTCCCCTCCAGTAAAGTGCACCCTCACTCAGCGCATACCATAGTTTGGGTCAAAATACAACAATTCTAAAAAAACTGTACAATAGATTGTCCTTTCCTATTTGTCAACCCTGCCTGGCGTGGATATTACAGTGGATTTAATGAGCACAGCTATCTCCATGTAAATGTGTTTTTTTTTTTTTCTTCGATCAACACTGGAAAAACCTAAAGTTTCCAGAGATCGTTCACATGTAAACAGACCCTCCCCACATGGATGACTATGGCAGTGTTGGTCTAACAGTCGGCGAGACGTTAACGATGAAGTCCAATAGGTAAAGTTTGGCTCAAACTGGGAATAAAGACAATGATACTAAGTATATCAGCAAACCAACAACAAAATGACAAATTGTTGCTACAGTCCAGATACCAGTCTGACTAAGCTGTGAAGAAACATTGTCTACAAACTGAAGCAACATTAGAATAAAGTGTGGGCAAAAGATCCACCAATCATCTCATCCAAAAACCAAATTTACTATAGTACAAATACTGTCTGAACTAACTACTGTATTTTTGTGATTACACATTTTTGGCTTTGTTTTTATTTAATAAATCCTAACAAGGTGGAAGCTGTTAGTCTATTTGAAATTTTAGAAGGTGTAATAGCCAAATTACCTATAAAAAGGTCTTGATATGTAAAACCGTAAAACTAAAACAAAGCCGACTTTCTTTTTCTCAAAATTGTGTTTAAAAACCATTTTATTGCACAACGCATTTAAAACGGCTTAAACATAGTAATAACTATGTCAGCTCGATTTATAGCTTTTCAAATACACAGCTAAAAGTGTTAAGCATATTTTTCTTACTTTCCAAACCAGATGGAAATGTACAGACATTATGTAGAAGCAATTCTTCACCAAACCAAATGTTTTTTAACGTTGAAATGTAGGATACTGTATGTTCCTAGAGGTCAACAAAGATGGCTGCCAGATCCTCACATGGATGCTAGGGTCCTGCAGATTATAGGGTCGCAGAAACTCTTCAACAGGCTCTCCCAGGTTGTTCTCCAGAAGCCCTCGGATCAACTGGTAGTGCTTCTTCTCTAGGCAGCAATGCACTGACGACAGTCTGCCGTGGATGGACATGTCAGGTACTGCATGACTCAGCTCCCTGCCAACAAGAAACACTGATGACTGTGCAGGCCGTGGATCGGTGTTGTTTATATTTATTCACCTTTTTAAGATAAACAAAAACAACAGTCATGTCCTATTTTACCTACGGGAAATTCAGGTTCGCTGCCTTTAATGTCAGTTTTAGACTAAAATCCTCTCATGTTGGCTATAACAAGTCTGCCACTGAAGATTAAAGGATTTGCCTGTCTGTGCATGATTGTATGTTAGCAAAATATCTCATGAGCCCCCAAATGGACTTCAATAAAAACTTCCAAAGGTAACCACTGGATTTATATTTACACCTGAGCATTTGGAGCCATTCCATATTCATAGCTTTGGAAAGCTGTATGACAACAAAGCAAAAGCTTCAGAATGTGGGAAAACAACTTATTATTGAGAATGTTGAAAAAACAGCTGACATTTTCAGTTTGATTAACTGCTAAAGTTAATTTTCCAGTGACAGAGGAAAAAAGGCAGTTAAAACATGAATGATAGCTCATCTGAGATTCCTTTGGTAGTTCCTATAGAGCTGTGCAGCTTTACTGAACAACCACATTGTGAGGAAGCTTTAAGAAGGAAGCACATACTTGTCCAAGTTGCGCTCAATTTTTAGCTGGAGGCGGCAGCAGTCCTTCAACAAGTTATCTCCAGTCCGACGAAGAGAGAAGGAAGAGAAGGTGAGGTTGGAGGATTCGGGATTAGCAGCATCACCCTCTGAAGACTCGGGCAGACGCTCTGCAGCAAAGATACTCATCTCCTGCAGGTCCAGCGCCACACAGTCCAACAGGCAAATGTGGGTATCTACAGGACGGAAACCCTGCAGCTTATTAATCAGAGACTGTGGCACTTACGAAACTTGTTGTTTTTAAAGGGTTAAAAAAAAAGTCCTACAAAAATTACAAAATGATTTCAAATGATTTCCTTTTATCTGACATCTCCGCTTAGATGTCTAACATTTAGCACCAGCTGCTCTGAATTATATATTTTTATTTTTCATCTAGAAGAAATACTTTCTGTATGCTACTAAAATAATTGTGATGCCTTAAAATCTAATAATTGTCAACAAATGTGGAAAATGTTTTCTGCTCTAATGGACATTTCCTGTTAAGTATGTTGTAAAAAGTATGTTCTGGTGGATTTAGAGAGTCAGAAAGTTTCAGTAATAATAATATAATAATAACAGCAGAGAACAAACCATCTGTTAGCTCCACAGTAAACCTGATAGCTACATTTTAAACACGTCTCAGTGGTGTTTAGATCATTTTGACACTGAAATAATTAGAAGTTGTGCTCAAAGGATTCTTATTTTAACTGATATGGTAAAACATTTCTGTATAACCTGAGCTCCCTGAGAGACCTCCTGTCATTCTGCTGCAGAAATCACATATAAACTGCAACAATCTGCATGAAAACACTGCTAAAATAACTATTTCTAGCACAAATTTCAATAAAAACACGACTCAGAAAAATAAAAGAGCGAGTTCAAAGTGGACTTTAATTTAATCTACTTCTGAAATGAATGAAATATTGTGCCAGAGAAGTTTTGGTCAAAGGTTATGGATGTTGTTATTACTATGGCTGAGGAAAAGAAATCAAGAAAACCATCTCCCAATACACTATCTTATTTATGCCCATGAACCATGTTTGGGGTAAAGAAGAGCATTGGGTGAGAAGGCTTCAGCATGCAACTGCAGCCAAGGACATCTCCTGAGCTCTGTGAACTCAGCTGAACTGATAATGGTACAAAAGCAAGCGTACAAGGCAGCTTGAGGCAGATTCTTGTGACTGGGCTTCATGTGTGTATGATTTATGTATATTTACACAGCCTGTCCTGAAAATCTGGCCTTGCAAGTAAAATGCCAGTTAAAAATCTTCTCCTGCCATCAAGTGTGGTTCTTTTTGCATAAACAACGCAAGCAAGAATATTTTCTTGAACATAACGGCTGGAAGATGGACCACAGTAACTCCCGCAATCCAAAAAGGAAGAAGCGGGTAAAGATGATGGATGGATGGATGATAATCAGTTGTATGTGGTAACGTCTCTATTTTCATATGTTTAGATATAAAATATTGTAATACATCTAAGGTGCTTGCAAAAAGTTTCTGTGAAAACTGCTGTAATCAAAGTCTGCTGACCTGAACATTGAGGCTCTTTCTCCAGAGAGGTCCTGGCTGTGTCAGCGGCTGGTGGTCTGTCAGGAGTTCCTTCTGAAGAAGAGTTAGTGGGTTCACTTTGCACATTTGTCCTCCATGAAGAATTCTTGACTTGCTCCTTTTTGGAACCAAAAGTAAACAAAACCAGGCAAATACATATTTACCATATACAATTAAACAAACAAACACACAAATATACATGCAGAAACTATATATATATCATATATATACATGTATATATATATACATAT
>NC_056508.1:24839115-24864697 GCF_014905685.2 Nematolebias whitei | reverse complement strand
TAGATAGATAGATAGATAGATAGATAGATAGATAGATAGATAGATAATATATTTGTGTGTGTCTGTACCCATATACATGCAGTACTTGTTTTGCATTATTAGTGTTAATGTATATCTTAGATCCTTTTCTTATTTCTTTTTACACGTGGTTGGGTTTAACTGGGACCCCGTGTACATAATTTCATTCCACCTCACATACCACATATGATGAAATGACAATAAATCTAGTTGAACTTGATATATACATACAGCCAGCCTATAATACAATATAAAATACAATACTCCATTATAACAATGTGAAAAAATATTTGAGATTTTTGCAAATTTATTAAAAATGGAAAACTATTGAGCTTCACTCATTAAGTTAAAGGTCCACACAGACATGCTGCTGAAGCTTATTTATGATGCGTTCACTGACCAGTCAAACACAGTCAAACAGAAAATCAGCCAGTGCCAATCATAAGACCAGCTTATTAAAACATGCTAAGAAACAAATCTGTAAGTTTTAAGCAAGCTTGAGGAATAGAGCAAAAAAATTCACAAACTTGAGTAATGCTAATAAATGCAAAAATAAAGTTAGAGAGCACAGCGTTTGTGTTTTTACCAGTGGTGGAACTCACTAGAGAAGGAAAAAAGGCATGTGCCATGGTGAGCTTCTCTACCTTGTCTCGAAGGGAAAAGGTCCCGTGAGCCCCGGCTGGAAGGAAGTGGTTCTGCAACCTCAGCTTACCCAGGTTGGCCACAATCACTCGAGGTGACTGCGAGCTCTCAGGTATGACAATAACTGGGGCTCCAGCTTCAATATCCAGAAGGATCCTGGACGCTCTTTGAGGGTGATCACAGACCTGGAGGCAAAGGCAAGAAAAGCACTAATATAAAAAACTGATTTATAGGTATTTTGGTTGACAATTTTCCTCTCATCTACAATTGATTATTGAGAGATTTAAACGTCATTTTCTCAACTTCAAAGTGGATAAATTACCCTGTAAACCCGATACTTGGCCTCGTCCACAAGGGAACATTGATTTTCCCCTCGTAAACAGAGCACTGTTTTCAGTAATGTTTTCATCCACACAGGGACAAAAAAAATACTTTTTGAGTCATTACCAATCTAATTACTTTAAGCAAAAAAAAAAAAAACAAACAAACATAGAAAGCAGTTTCTTAAAATGATAGGGGTAGTCGGGCTGAATACACACACACACACACACACACACACATATATATATATATATATATATATATATATATATATATATATATAAATATAGACATGCGCATTCCGTTGGTGGGGTCCAGTTCTCACAGTGGTCCCGTTCGCTGCTGTGTTTTCGGTCTTAGGAATCGCAGGTCAAACTCTAAATTTGAGACTGCTGGTTTGGGCTCTGCGGTCATCTTCTCAAGCCGTGGGTCCTGCATAGATGGTCATGCTAGCCAGGTCCCTGGCTGATAAAACTCTCATTGTAAAAGACCTTTTCTGTTCCAGCGTCTTGGACTTTATGTGACGGAGACCTGGCTATGAGCTGGTGAGTTCAGTGTCTTTTCAGAAATGTTGCCTTTGGATTGCTCTTTTTTTAATGCTCCAAGGACATCTGGTAGAGGTGGAGGAGTACTGACTATTTTTAAGAAACATTTGAACTGCAGACAGCTAGGGGAGTGGTGGCGCAGGGGTTAGAAAAGGTAGGCCTGTGATCGGAAGATCGCCGGTTCAAGCCCCGGTACCGACAACATCAAAAATGCGGGTGGGGTAGGTGAAGCACCCACACCTGCCCCCACCCTCATTCGTCCCACTCTGGGCTCTTGAGCAAGGCCCTTAACCCCCACCATCTGCTCCTCCGGGTGTCCTAGATAGCAGCTCTCTGCTCCTCACAGAGGGCTGTGGTAGCTCAGTGGTTCGTGGTTGTGTCAGGAAGGGCATCTGGCGTAAAAGTAACTGCCAAGTCTTTGTGCGACTTAGTTCGCTGTGGCGACCCCTAACGCAGGGAGCAGCCGAAAGAAGAAAATAAATAAATAAATTGAACTGCAGACAGCTCCAATCACCAGCTCTTTTTTTCCAGCTTTGGACTGCTTCTCTTTGAGCTGGTTTGCTCCCAGCCAGTGCTGTGGATTTTGACATGGCAACCCAATTTTCAAAAAGGACCTTTCTTACTAAAATTCTTATTCCTACAACTGGTAGTTTCTAACTCCACACTCTAGTTTTGACTTGAATTGGATAAGAAGAGAAATGTATTTGACTACAGAATAGAATTTATATGCTATGGTTAACAAGACAGTTGTCAACTTGACAAAAGAAATCTTGTGACCTTATAATGTTGCAAGATCTCTCTAACTACCTTCCATTTGATTGTACTGAAAATAAGTGCAAATATGATAACACTCACAGCCTGACCCTCCATTGCAGCCCTCTGCCTGCCGAGGACATCCTGCAGCTGTGTGAAGTGCTGCATAAAGGCAACCACCTCTGCTTGGAAGCGCTGGGTATGCACATACACTACTGAGGCCATCTGCAGACACACTCTGATGTCAAATTCTCTCTCCAGGTTGGGATCAGGCCGACAGTACCTTAATGAGACACAAAACACAGAAGAAATATCACGGTCTCATTTACTGTGTAGGATGATTGTGTGCTGGACAATGTGAGAGCTGTACTTCAGAATGTCGAAGACAAGTGCCTCCCCGCCCTGTGTGGTGAAGCGTTGTCTGTACAGGTCACCGTATGGCGTCAAGTCACTCAGAGACAAATTCCCTAAATTTCCATGAATCTTCATGTCACCATCTGTAAAAACAGCCACGAGGCAATATTATTGTGTGTACCGTTTTATTTAATGGAAGGTAATGTCTTTATTCTTACATACCAATCATTTCCAGCTGAGCAGACAGTTTGGACACACTAGCTCTGGCAAGCTCATTCAATTTCTTGTTGAGAACAAGTGACAAAGAATGAACCTATAAAAAGCAAAACGCATCCAAATTAAAAAACACAGGCGATATGCCAATGGGTAGCGACAGTGTGACCTGAAAGTGCATGATTGGGAGGAACAGCCTCTCTGATCTGAACCTGAGCAGTGTTCTGCCATTGGACTTGTGTGATAGTCTCGGTGTGTCCATCACAAACACCATGTTCAAACATAAGGGTGTCCATAACTGCACATGACACTAGGACACCCTAGAGATGAGCTGAGTTGTAAACTGATCACCACCTAGTAGTGAGTTGGATTAAATGGTGAAGGAAAATGCCTGACAGATCTGTTAGACCCAAATGTGTAATGAGTGTTTGGGAATGACTGGCAGAAGAACTTGTCAGAGAGCTTTTCAACACACACCTCAGGGAGAACTTTAACCGCATTGCCGATATGGGCGGTCAAAATGAGTTTTCTCTGCAGGGTAGCTGGACTCTACTTCAGAGATAGAGTGAGAAGTTCAGCTATCCAGGAGATACTCAGAGTAGAGCCAGTGCTCCTCCATATCTAGAGGAGCCAGTTGAGGTCATTCAGACATCTGGTAAGGATAACTGCTGAACATCTCCCTAGGGAAGGTTTCTGAGCATGTCTAACTGGGAGGAGACCCCCGGGAAGACCAAGGACATGATGGAAAGACTGTCTCTTGGCCGACCTGAGAACGCCTTGGAATCCTCCTAGAAGAGATGGAAGAGGTGACTGTGGAAAGAGATGTCTGAACCTCCCTGTAAAGATGCTGCACCTGAGACTTAACTCCAGAATATGCAAACATAATGGATGGATAAATGGAGCAAGTGGTACACCAATGTCCCTCGTCTCTGATGGATTTGAATAGGGAATGTTTGTAGTTTTGGAGATTACTTTTATTTTGGTCTGAAACTTAACAGAAAATCCAAGTAAACTTCGATGTTTTTGGTGAAAAATATTCAAGCAGGTAGGTGTTACACTGAAGAAGAACAATGTTTTCTTGTAATCTGAGGCAGCACAGAATGACAGACCACTGTCAGGTGCAGTGGTGGAGCCAGTGGGTGGCAAATGGCGTAAAAATTATAAGCTATAGTTTAAGGCAATGTTAAAAACTAGAAAGCATTGTTTCCTCAAATAATAGAGGTGGTTGATTTATAATGTACTGTATATACTGTAGTGAACTTGTATATATACAGGTCCTTCTCAAAAAATTAGCATATTGTGATAAAGATCATTATTTTCCATAATGTAATGATAAAAATGAAACTTTCATATATTTCAGATTCATTGCACACCAACTGAAATATTTCAGGTCTTTAATTGTTTTAATACTGATAATTATGGCATACAGCTCATGAAAACCCAAAATGCCTGTCCCAAAAAATTAGCATGTCATGAAAATGTTGTCTAAACAAGCTATTAACCTAACCATCTGAATCAACGACGTAACTCTAAACACCTGCAAAAGATTCCTGAGGCTTTTAAAAACTCCCAGCCTTGTTCATTACTCAAAACCGCAATCATGGGTAAGACTGCCGACCTGACTGCTGTCCAGAAGGCCATCATTGACACCCTCAAGCAAGAGGGTAAGACACAGAAAGAAATTGCTGAACGAATAGGCTGTTCCCAGAGTGCTGTATCAAGGCACCTCAGTGGGAAGTCTGTGGGAAGGGAAAAGTGTGGCAGAAAACGCTGCACAACGACAAGAGGTGACCGGACCCTGAGGAGGATTGTGGAGAAGGGCCGATTCCAGACCGTGGGGGACCTGCAGAAGCAGTGGACTGAGTCTGGAGTAGAAACATCCAGAGCCATCGTGCACAGGCGTGTGCAGGAAATGGGCTACAGGTGCCACATTCCCCAGGTCAAGCCACTTTTGAACCAGAAACAGCGGCAGAATTGCCTGACCTGGGCTACAGAGAAGCAGCACTGGACGGTTGCTCAGTGGTCCAAAGTGCTTTTTTCGGATGAAAGCAAATTTTGCTTGTCATTCGGAAATCAAGGTGCCAGAGTCTGGAGGAAGACTGGGGAGAAGGAAATGCCAAAATGCCAGAAGTCCAGTGTGAAGCACCCACAGTCAGTGATGGTCTGGGGTGCCATGTAAGCTGCTGGTGTTGGTCCACTGTGTTTTATCAAGGGCAGGGTCAATGCAGCTAGCTATCAGGAGATTTTGGAACACTTCATGCTTCCATCTGCTGAAAAGCTTTATGGAGATGAAGATTTCATTTTTCAGCACGAGCTGGCACCTGCTCACAGTGCCAAAACCACTGGTAAATGGTTTACTGACCATGGTATTACTGTGCTCAATTGGCCTGCCAACTCTCCTGACCTGAACCCCATAGAGAACCTGTGGGATATTGTGAAGAGAAAGTTGAGAGACGCAAGACCCAACACTCTGGATGAGCTTAAGGCCGCTATCGAAGCATCCTGGGCCTTCATAACACCTCAGCAGTGCCACAGGCTGATTGCCTCCATGCCACGCCGCATTGAAGCAGTCATTCATGCAAAAGGATTCCCGACCAAGTATTGAGTGCATAACTGAACATGATTATTTGAAGGTTGGTGTTTTTTGTATTAAAAACGCTTGTCTTTCATTGGTGGGATGAAATATGCTAATTTTTTGGGACAGGCATTTTGGGTTTTCATGAGCTGTATGCCATAATCATCAGTATTAAAACAATTAAAGACCTGAAATATTTCAGTTGGTGTGCAATGAATCTGAAATATATGAAAGTTTAATTTTTATCATTACATTATGGAAAATAATGACCTTTATCACAATATGCTAATTTTTTGAGAAGGAACTGTGTATATATATATATATATATATATATATATATATATATATATTTTTTTTTTTTTTTTTTTTTTTTTTTTTTTTTGACAGCGATCATCTTGGAATTTGATATGGCAACCTGATTTTTTTACAGTGACCTTTCTTACATCTAGATGTAGCCACACATCAAAATGGAATGCCATACCTCACTTATTTTTCGGGTTAACATGCTCACAACATGTACAGTGAGATGGATGAGCAGATAGAACAACTGAGGATATTTCCAAGTCCTCCTCATTGCTCCGCAACAGAAGACAAAAACAGAAGGAATATCCTACCAATTTCACTTCATATCTTGACATCCAGCCATTTCACTGCACACACCGTCGTGTGACGTACCTTTAAGTCCAACATCGTGTTGACAGGTTGAGATGCTTGCTCCTCCCTGGCTTCTGGCTCATGCAGAGAATGTACTGGCACAGGCTGGGCTGAATGATCCTGCACCTTTACTGCATGATTATTGGCAGTAGAGCCAATTCCAAAGAAGTCCAGAATGACCACCCAGGTCTGAAGTGTGATCAGAACATCTAGACAGTTAAAATCTACATCAACACTTCGTCCTATGCCACCATAGCGTGTTTTAAACTCGGGATGATTCGGGTCAACAAGAAGCAGATTTATATGAACTAATGACTCATCAAAGCCTGGGGGTGGCTGAAGAGAAGTATCTTGAGGAGTAGGGGAAGGGGGTGGTGTGCTAGGACAGTCTGGATCATTTGTATATTTGCGACTGGAAGATGAAGGCGTGCTTGGATGTCTTTGGTAGAGCTGAAAGACATTCTTGGCCTCCTCCATGTGGGCAGGCAATGAACGGGGCATGTCTGGGTAAAGAGCATTAGATGTTGATGGACAGCTTTGGGAAAGGTACTCCTTTGGATTAAAGGTGGAGGACTTGGGAGCTCCGTGAGACACAATCAAATGCTTGTATTTAGACTCGGGGTTCTGCTCCAAGAGATCTTCCATTAGTAGGGCATGTAGAGCCAACTGTATCTCAAGTAAATGCGGGTGATCTTTGGTAAAATATCCCTCCAAATCTTGGAAGCGTACACTGACTAAACCCTGAGAGCCCTGGGTTAGGTCAGCATTCAGCTGGATTTGCAACTCCGGTATGTGTAAGATAACCTTAAGCTGAGTGAACGGCAGAGCGTGAAGAGCAGGTTCATCGACTACACAAGATGGGGTGGTGATATTGGGAGCTTCCCTTGCAAACAATCCTTGGAGGTCTGGAGAGTAGTGAGGTCTAATAGATGAAGGCGTTGGTGGAGGAGGAGGTGGCTGGCTCAACGAGACGTTTCCCGCCTCGATCAGAGATAAATTTTCCAGAGTTTGGAGAACCTGCTCATACACGGATTTGCAGAGAAACACCTGTCACACAAATATTCAAATGCAAATTGTTAATAAAAAAACAGGAAATTATCAACAAACAATAACAGAAAGCATTACACGATCAGCTGTATTAATTGATTCTGTCAGAATTAAAACTGCTCAAGATGAAGGCGGATGAAGTATTATGTAACACAGGGATTTAAAAAATGAATGTTTTTAATTTGGAAATGAATGTTTTTCTGGACAGGAATTGAACAGGGAATGTAGTAGCCACTGTTTTTGGTGAAAGATATTCAAGTGGGTAGGAGTTGCACTGTGGAGAAGAACAGAAGTTTATTTTGTTGTTGTTGTTTGGGGGGGTTCTGAAACGGCACAGAGTGACGGATCCTGGTAAGTGGAGGGAACAATTTTATCCACCACCACCAGGATGTAATGAAGGAGCTAGGGGTGGCCAGTGGTGCCCTTGACCACCATAGATTAATCTTTGGCCACCCCAGTCATTTGGGGAAACTATACTTTTAAGTAATATAAAATCTAGAAAGCATAGTTTCTTCAAATGAATGGGGTGGCTGGTTTACAAGATAAATATGTGGTGGTGGCCATCTTGGATTTCAACAAGGCAACACAATTATTGATAGGGTTCATTGTCACTGCTAGATGAAGCAACACACCAAAATGGAAATAGGTACCACACTTATTTTTCAAGTTATCATGCTCCTAACATGCACGGACAGCTGAAGGGTATTTCCAATTTCCTCTTTTCTCTCCGTGACGGGGAACAATAAAAGTAGAGAACAAGGCTTTAATTTCTCATGTTGTTTACCGGTAATTCCTTTTCTGTTTTCTTCCATTGTCACATTATTTTGAACCTTGGTTAAAGTGCTTTTCCCTGAATATTTAGGTGAAAAATGGAAAATGACCGTCTCAGTATACACTCATCAAAGCTGATCAGTACATGTGCCATATCCTTTGACTGACGCTGTATATGTAATTGCATGTAGTTTTCAGTGTTTTTTGGTGTGAAAAGATAAAGTGAGCTGACATGCCTACCTGAACAGGAGTGACAAACTTGCTCTCAACTTTCAGTTGCCCAGTGTTCTTATAGGAATCCTCTCTAGTGAGCAAGTGCAGTGGTGAATCTTCTTCAACAGATTGTTTTTTTAGGTTGAACTGTACAGTAGTGTCTTTAAGAATGTGGAAAGCTGATGGAAAAAAAAACACTGTGAATACAGAATGTTTTAAATAGACCAGCATTGATTAGTGATGTTCTCACCTTTACCCCGGTTGAGAGATTCAAAAAAGTCATGACGTGTGAACTGTGCTTCTTCCTGACTGAAGCTTCCATTGCGAGAAGACGACGAACCATCATTGATGGTCCCTTTGTGTACACTCTTCAAAACTAAATGACACATGTTGAGTGAATATAGCCTTATATCTTTCACCAACACTTGCAGCCTCTCTCCTTCAGGGTCTTGGCTATTGAGGAAGTTCTGTATTGTTATGCTTCCTAGATGACCAACCAGCAGCTCAGGGTGTCCAGGTTTACGGGGAATGGACACAACTGGTGATTCAATGTTGACATTCAGGGTCAACGTTACCAAAAATGTATCTAAAGTAGATTCAGGTTCCTGAGTGAGAAGACACTCCTCATCCTCAAATGAATATGCAAAACTCTGAGTCAAAATTCCTGTTCTTCGTGAGGGATTTTCAAAGAGTGAAACCATGTTGCTGTACTCTGCCGTTTTGGTGGCTAGAACAGTTGACACTTTGGTGGCAGCATTTTTTAGCATGGAGCGAAAGTTGTCTTCCAGTTCATTGGCTGAAAGACTGAGCTCCCTCAGAAACTTGGCTGAGTGGTTGTAGTGTAAAGAGGCCATGTCAAGTTGCAAGAAACACTCCCCTTGAGATTTCTCCGTGAGTTTAAAGTTCAAAGCGTCTGTAGAAGAACGTTTTGTATCAGTGAAAAACGGCATTCCCTCAAGGTTTGAAGAGTCATCATCAACACTCCCAATGCTCACAACAAACTGGCTCCGGCCTCCCTCCTGTGTCAGATCAACTAGATGCATGGATCCAAGTGAGCCACTGATATCCAAACGGCTTCCAAGAGAAACATTGACCTTGGTACTAGTGATGCCAGCAGTGGCAATCTTCAGTCCTTTTTTCTCAGTGCCCAAGGCAGTGCTAGTGGACACAGTTCGAAGGAGAAGCAGGTTGAGACGGTGAATCTCCACAGTTAGTTCCTTGTTCTGGACATAGGTGGCCTGATATGCCCTGTCCCCATCCTTGTTGTAAGACTGTGTCGTGCATTGTTGAGCTGATGATGTCCAAGTGTTTTCCATTTTGGGGAAAGATTTCTGAAAGAACTTAACTAGCTCCACCATTGTCTCAGGGTTGAGGATGATGTCTAAGCTGTTGACTTGCAAGCTTATAACCTGAAGGGAACTATCTAGGTTCATACTGGGACAGTTGGAGTTCACAAACTGGTACTCAAGCTTGATGAGGGCTTCTTCATCTTTAAGAATGGACTTGACTAACGGCATGCTGCCTGTGGATGAACTGGTGGATAACTCTGTATGGGGTTTCTGGTGTTCAGGGGACCTGCCATCACACAATATGGGAGAAGATGGCTGGCTTTCTTTGAGGCTGCCAGTGGGTATGTCAAAACTTAGATGCTTATGAGAAGCAACAAGCAGGTCAAAGTCTGAGCCATATGTCTGTAAAGTGTCAACTAGGAGAAGGCCATGAACGGTCAGAGAAACTTCAGCATCATAAGGTCGCTTGACAAAATTAGCATTTGTGCCAAACACCTTGAGAACAGATATGTAGCGGCCATCACTTTCTACACCAAGCTGCATATAATTAATATTAAATTCAGCTAAGAGAAGAAGTGATTCCACAAGAACTTCACGTGTGTGTTGTTCTAATGTCATCACGCTCTGGGTCAGATTCTTGGCTGAATCTTGCAGCTTCCAGGAGCTGTCCACTCTGTGAAAAATCTTGTCATGGCGGAGCGAAAGAGGATCAGGGGATGTTACATTTGAACAATTCTTTGGCATTGTGTCCCCTTCACTTATGTCTGGACTGCTTAGCCTGGCAAGACAACTTCTAAGGGCGGTCATCTTTTCAAGGTTCACATGGATCTTGAGATCTGGCAGAATTCCTGACAGCACAGCCCCAGGTAACTGAGGGTCTGACGTGTAACGCAGTCTCTGCTCAAGCTGCAGTAGCACATTGAACTTTTCCACTACATGGGTAGGACCCACTTCACTTTCCTGAAGATGTTTCCAGTTGTCCTTATAATGACCAACCATTATTTGTAGATCATTAAAGGACAGAGAGTATTTCTCATACAGCTTTTTGCTATAAGTTTGAGTTCCCTCTGGAAACGTAAGGCTGGGAAGATCAGGGCTTTTAGCTTGTGCTTTCAAAGATGTTTCATGTTCAGGTGTTGGAGACTCAGGTGGTGTGCCAAGAGGAGTCTTGTACTCATCGTCACTCATGTCCTCCTCTTCAGGTTGAGTAGCTTTTGAGTTGATTTTACAGTCCCCTAAAAAAAAAAAAAATGTTGCAGCGGGTGTAAAATGAGATAAATCTCAGCAGAAAAAAAGAAAGAAATTGGAATATATTTTTTAAGGTAGAAGAGATGAACCCTTGGAAGATGTTATGAGGCAAAATCAGCCACACATTTATTTTTGTCCATGTTTTTAATTGATTAATTTATTTTGGTGCAGTCAAATTTTTTTTCAAACAAAATCCTAAAAATCCTTCTACTTTTTTTTTCCTCAGAATTTTTTTAAATGCTCTCATAACCTCATAGTAACTTTACTACACTCAAGTTCCTGAGGGGGAAATATCATCCACATTATAATACACAGTAAATAAAACTCTTAATCCCATATTTATCATATAATTTTTAAATAATGAATTCCTTTCAGTACTGTATTAATGTTTAGCATGACCTCTATCCTATACTTTTATATGTTGGTTCACTAGGTGGTGCTGTGCTTTTATATTTATGAGTCTCTGTAAAAGCAATTCACTCTAGAAGCAGAACCTTCTATTAATCAAGGTTCTTTGTTGTCATTGGCATCACATGTGGTACATGAGGTGGAACGAACTTGTTTACTCAAGGTCCCAATTACACCCAAAAAATGCAACAAAAAAAAAAGCCAGATGTCATTGCAGTGTCACGCTTCTCATCATGTCCAACAAAATTATTTTAGTTTGGATGTCAAAAGCAAAAACTTACTTGTAATGTACGCAAGAAAAACATTTAGTCCTAAAAATCTATTTATGCATGCAGGCTGTAGAATCGGATGACAGCGGCTGACTGCTGTTTATCCCAAGGCAAATTGGGATAGCACAGCATCCCAAGGCATTCCTTAGCAGGTGATATCCAGGTCAGTACAAGGGAAAAATAAATAAAAATTTTAGAAACAGACATTTCTACCAAGGGTAAAGTTAAAAAAATAAAAGAAAAAAATTATTTTAAAAAATTATTAAAAAACTCCATGACAACCATCAAGAGACAGGAGTAAGTATGACTCAAAACAAGGCGTCAGTTTCAGATCTGAAGGGTCCAGTGGGCTGGGGATTCATCACAAAGCTTAGGACAGGAACTTGGAAAAAATGTCAAAAAATAATTTGGGGCGTACTAATACGGGAAAATGCCTTTTCTTCAAATAAATGCTATAAAATGAATATTTTGTGGATTTTTAAACAAAAGACCCTAAAAGAGTTTGTTTTATATACTTTTACTTCAGGCTGAGATAGCTCTAAAATACAAACTAGTTTATTGTGGAAAAATATTTTAAAAATGGTACTTTTAATTAAGCAGATAAATAAGGTGGTAGATTTTTCCCCTAAGGAACATTAACTGTTATAAAGTTAAAGGGACTTCCAGGGGTTGAATGAATGATTGCTTTACCTTGAGAGTTTGTCAGAAGAATTCTGCCTAAATCCACCACAACCAGCATTGGGTCCTTTGATTGGAAGTCATCTGGGAAAATAACTTGAGGTGCACAAATGTCCAGTTTCATAGTCCAGCGCTTACTGTTTTCCTACAAAGAACATAGGTGTTATTTACACATTTTAACCATAAAATAGATCAAATTTTGTGTAGAGGTTGACCCAGATAAGATTTTCTATGGTCAATGATGACTTTTAGAAAACATAGCAATTAATTGTCAAAATACAAGTTTTGTTGTTATTGCTGGTGAACACTTTTTTTAATTTACCAAAAATACTTTTGCTTAACTTAAATAAAAATATAATTACCACACATTAGAAAAAATTGAACATACAAAATTGTATACATGGAAGCATTTTGGTTTAGAAAATAATATTTGGGCTAATTTTGTTATAATTGCTAATTATGACTAATTATTATACTAATTTTAACTTTAATTACCACATTAATAATTTTGTTTACATTAATTTTGTTACACTTCTGCAAATCTTACAATAAACTCGCCCACAAGTAGCTGATCAATAGTTTGTCGAATTTCAGCCTTGGTCTGCAGCTTCAGCTTGGTGTATTGCCTCCTGGCAGCCTCTGCCACTCTCACCTCCAGCTCCGACTGATAGCCAAACCCTACACACACACACACACAAATCAATTTTTTTTTAAATACAACAACCTAATAAAACTTTAAATATATGTAAGAGATATATCTAAAATCAAAGTACTCCAACTAGTCTTAAATAATGAGAAGAATTGGAAATAAAATTGCTTCTTTGTAACTAAATATCACATACACTCATTTATATATTCAGGTCTCTCTTGTAAATGAGTCCCCGAGGCTCAATGGGATTAACCTGTATAAATAAAAGTTGAATGAAGTAGGAATAGTTGTACAAGTAGTAGTTTATTTTATTATGATCTATATATAGATATGTAGATAGGTAGGTGTGTAGGTAGGTTTGTAGGTGTGTAGGTAGGTAGATGTGTGTGTGTGTGTAGGTAGGTAGGTAGGTAGATTTATATTTTGTATACCTATATATCATTACAGTACTGAATTATTTGAGCATTTAGCCAATAGAAATAATTTTGGAAATCCTAGCTGTCCTAAATCAGGACAGGTTCAGTCTAATTTAATGTCAGAAAGTGAGATTTTTTTTTTGTCTTTTTATAGTGTATGTAAACATTTATCAGGTGTATGCGTGTCTGAAGTGGATGGTGATTGTATCTTACCTGACGTGTGAACTCTTCCTTTATAGAAGAAATCTGTTATTTTCTTTATTGCTTGAGGGCTGTAGATGATGTTTAATGGACTTGTGTTTACTTCAAGTCTCCTCTCAAACCTAGATCTCACAGGGTTGCGTTCGTATATCATCTCAAACACTGGCAACGGGCATTCAATGTTGCACCCTGACAAAGTTGATAACAAAAATATTGCGTATATTAGCTACTGTATCCACAAAAGATATGTACAGTATATCAAAATATTTACAGTGCTTCCTCTCCCAATCTATCATTGTTTAACTCAGCTTCCAAGAAGTGTGTCTACTAAAAGATTACTACCAACACAAGGTCAATTATGGAAAAAAATAATTTTGTAAAAATAATGAAAAAATAACATCAGTTCCTACCAGAAATACTGCTGGACTGATTCGGTGGTTGGTTAATGGCACCAAAAACACTGTCCTGCAACACGTTACATATTTTAATGGGACTCAACCATTACACATTGAAAAACAAAAAAATATATATCATTAGTAACTTTAGGGGTTATGTTAACAGGGCGAGGTTTGACATCTATCAATGCTTACCATTTTGGGAGAGACTAGAAACGGGAAGATGGTGCCCTGAGTGGTTAAGTCTCTCAGAAACAAACTGCCCAACTTAACTGAGACTAAGGATGACTCCGAACGAGGGAGAGATTCGACTATAACATTCACCCCTGGTAAAACAAGAGGACAGCAAAATTGCAATACATTAACAAAGTTTGACAAAGGATTTAGAAAATATACTACTACTACTACTATGATTACTCTTGTAACTACTATTACCACTACTACTACTACTACTAGTGCTACTACCACTACTACTAGTACTACTACTACTACGATTACTCTTGTAACTACTACTACTTTTACTTCTGTGATTAGTACTACATCTGCTATTACAGCTGCTTCAACTACCACTACTACTGCAGCTGCTACTACTACTACTTCAACTACCACTACTGCTGCTGCTACTACTTCAACTACCACTACTGCTGCTGCTACTACCAACTACTACTACTACCAACTACTACTACTACCACCAACTACTACCACCACCACCACCACCACTACTACTGCTACTGCTACTACTACTACTACTGCTACTACAGCTGCTACTACAACTACCACTACTGCCGCTCTACTACTAATAATAATAATAATACAACTTATGCTACTACTACTACTACTACTACTACTACTGCTGCTAATGCATTGGCTGAGTTACCTGATATTTCAAGCTGGATAACCTCACTCTCGTGCAGCTTGAACTCTTTCCTGTCCTGCTGACAGAGTGTCACTCTTCCTTTCTCCAGTAAGAACTCTAACCGGGCAAACATGTGGTCTCGTCTGGTGAATGTGTTTAGACTGTAAGAGTTTTCCAATGGGTCAAACAAGTCCTCCGTCTCTGCTGGAGAAGCATTTAGCAATCAGTGTCAGTGGTTACTGAATAATAAAAAACAGTTTACACAAATAATTCAAAGTTATATTTGATTTGATCAATTGACAAATAATTGAAGCTTATAAAAAGACTTAAGGATGACAAGGTAACCCTCCTGTGGCACCAGTCAACAATGAGTTCCTGACCTAGAATGTCCCAGGATGATGGACTCGGCAAAAGTTCTTCAGGTCTGGCTGGATCCTGGGAATCTCCATACCAGCCTCCCCAGCCTGGGAACCAAGACTGGAGGTACTGAAGCATCCTTGAGCTCCCACTTTTTGGAATTGATGTGCCAGATGTAATGAGTTGGGGTTCATCGTTTGGCTCTTGAAGATTCTTGAAGACGTGGGAAAAAAAAAGAAACAAGATTACCGGTAGATGGCTTTTGATATGGCAACTCAATTTTTGATAGTGACCTTTCTTTCACCTAGATGCAGGCACACACCAAAATAGAAGTTGGCACATTGCTTATTTTGCAAGTTATCATGCTCACAACATGCATGGATGGACAGCTGACTAACTGGTATTTCCAGTTCTCCCTCGTCGCTTCCATGATAGGGTACCAGAAAAGAGTATAGTGTTTCAAACCACATTTCTGTTTTAGACAGTTAATTCTCATGCAGAAAAATCTCACTACCCTCGCACAAAAGAGTTGTTAGTCTCTTTGTTTGCCTGGCTACAGAGATGCTTCAATTAAATGCATAAATAAGTAAATTAGAGGGGAAATGACTGGGTATTATTCCTAATACTACACTGTAAATTTAGGAATGCAGAAATCTGAGACCCACTGATTAAACTTGGTCTTCTGAATTGCCCTTCTCAAACTATATATCTTGTCCAAAATATGAACACTTTGGTCCTCAGAAATGTTCTCTTAAACCTAAGATGAAGGTGCACAGCTAAAGGATAATGGTATATTTGGAGTCTTTTTGGGGGAAAATAGGGTCAAAACCGCTGAAGAAGCAAATGTATAATCAAATACACTACTTAATTATGTATTATTATTATTTAAAGGTTAAATCATGCCATATGGACCAGTTTCTTTAAGGGAGAAATGTTTCGTCTTCCATCCGGAAGACTTCAACTAGTCCAGCTGACATGATTTAACCTTTTTTTGTTATCTATCTGGATGATTGAGACTACAAACCATTTATTATTATTATTTCTGCACTTGCTCTCGTGCAAGGCGGATGCCTCCTCTCCCTCTCCTGTTCTCCTCCTACATTTTTTTTTCTTTCTGTGCATCGGAGCTCCTATTACACATCTTCCGAGACAAAAATCTACTGTCATGGATCTGGTCAGCTGGACTTTCAACGCAATCTACAAAATCTTTTCAACAAAGCGACAGGGTCATGGAGAGTCCTCATGCCCCGCTGAGACTCGCGCGGCAGGATACGTCATGGATGTGGGGAGTTTGGGAGCTGATGTGTCTTTCTGTTTTGTCTCAGGAGGACGTCAAAGACGTTTATATAATTGGATTCATGATAGCAGGGTTTCTGCTTTCTGACATCTGCGGATTCCTATGTTATCAGCTATTAAGGAAGATGGCAGCAGCAGTTTCAGCAATGGCAAAACTGCTGAGTCTGTGTGAAGGTTTGGTTCATGCGTCGAGTACTCACAATCAGCTGATTTACAAGCTAAACCGTAAGAGGGAAGCGATTTGTGAGAATCATAGGCCACCTGCGGTTTCTAGGACTCGCCAGCATGTTGGAATCAACCTTGAAAGAGCCTTGTAAGCACAGACCAGTGTAATACCCACTCATCTGGATCTTGTAATACCCACTTATCTGGATCTTGAAAGTACCAGCAGGACTCAAGGCTGACAAGAAAAAAAGTTTGCCTGACGAAATTAACAATTGTGGCTTATCTGAATCTGACTCCCCCAGTTGGCCTTGAAAATAGGCTGACTTATTAAATTTCTCCTGGGATATGTGTAAACTAAAGAAAAGCTTCATCTATTGCAACAACCCCACCCCCTACCCCACCCAATCTGTGAAGACTTATCAGAACAGTGCCCACTGACCAACATCCTATCAGGACTATGGTCTACTGGAAGTGCTTCATGGACAAATCTCACCACCTTGCCATCAAATGCATATGTAACTTGTCTAGAAATGTGCTTGCTGGCAGAGTTTTTTGATGTTTTAAATTGTGTCCTGATAGGACATGGCGTGAAGTGAACTTTTTTTGTAATGCCACTATCCTATCCTCATGGATTTTCCCCTTTTCTATCTAAAAAAAAGTATTCTGAAAAAGGATAAGGGGCTACGCTCCAGTAGCAGCAGCATCGTGCACTCCGTCCATCTTTGGGACAACAGTACGAACATAATTTCACTGTATTTCGGTACAATGATAATAAAGCTTATTTTGATTCTGATTCTGATTAGCCACTTCGATAAATTAACAAACAACTTTAACAACAAAACAGCACAGTATTAAATCCATGAATGGCAGTCTACGTAAAGTTGGTAATAATTTGCACATTGATTTTACTTTTTAAATCATACAGTATTAAAATAAACAAACCTCTGCATTCTGTTCCTGCTTTAGAATCCAGTCATGGACGATCTCTCTGAGGCTGTAAAGCTCCTCTAATGTCTGCTCCTCTTCCACTCGTTCTAGTTCACTCTAGATGAAAAAGACCAGTAATAGATGTGTTTTATTTCAATTCAGTTTATGTTCATAGCACAAATTCATAACAAAAGTAATCTAAAGGGAAGTTCAATGTCTCCTTAAAGCCACAAGGCTTCCTTGATATCAGGAAACAAAGCAATAAATGGCAAGAAATCTGGATTTATACATCACAAGAAATGGTGGGGGGGGGGGGGGGGGGGCTGTTCTTGATGAGGTTGTTGCAAGAAAAAATTGTCAATTTGTTCTCCTACAGCTATGATAGCTTGTTCTTGAAACAAGATCTGGGCAAAATTTTCTTGGGGTTTGCATCAACTGTTGTGATTTTAGATAAAATTGTGAAGTGGAGATGAGAAATGAGGCCTTGCTGTTCCATGAGCTCCTTAGAAACCAGTGTGGCCAGTCATGCAACATTCTGCATGAATCCAACATTCATAAAGTTATCTCTAGTCTTCCCTGGGCAGAGGTTGGTATGCTATACGTGTATACTGTTAACGGATGGCGTGACTCTAGTCTTCATAATGACTGTCAACGTCTTGAAGTAAGATGTCCTCCTACTTCATCAACTGAAAAACTTCCATCTGTTATTGGTTTAATAAAATGAATCAAACTGATTTCTGTGCTGGGTGGGGGTTTCCTGGAGATAAAATATGGAGTATAAAATGTTCTTTTGGAAAATCATGTCTTCCTGCCATGTCAGAAAGCAGATTTCTTGACGTCTTGTGAAGTAGGAATCTAGCTGAAAGATGCAAATACCTACAAAAATACCACCTAACATTGTGATTCACATTCTCTGCTAATTAACACATCATGCAAGATCTCACAATGATGCACAAAACGTTGCAAAAGCTTTTTAGACTGTGTGACCAAAATGTTTGTAACCCTTCTAATCAAAGGATGAATTTATTCCAAAACTTTGGCATGAAATGCCAGAATACTTGTATGGACCAAAGACATCAAGGGCGAGGGGCTCATCATTGAGGCATGGTGATTTGGTACGTGATAAGGCTGCAACAACGAATCGATAAAATCGATAAAAATCAATGATTAAAAGTGTTGGCAACGAATTTCATTATCGATTCGTTGTGTCGCGCGATTATGCATCTTTCACGGCGCTGCGGACCGTTTTGTTCACGAGCAGTTCATTGTCAATGCTGACTGACTGAAGAAAGTAAAAAAAAAAACTCTGCAGCGCGAGTTGAACAGAGCAGAGGCTGTTTTCAAAGGAAAATAAGTACATTTTACAAATGACCGACGCAGAGAAAACTGTTCGACCCAAGTCCTCCAAAGTGTGGGAGCTCTTCACAAAGATAAAAAATGAGAAGAATGCCACTTTGAAAATTGACGATATGACACAGGAGAACCACGCTGATAAACGTAAACATGACGGAGTCACGAGCTGCAGCTGATACAACTCGTTTCACTCCCAACTCATGTGTTGCAGGTGAGTCTCTACAATTTAACACATTGTTCTGTTTCCAGATGAGAAAACGTAACGTCAGTCTCTCTGGTAGATGAAGCTGTTTGTTTGTTTGTTTGTTTGTTTGTTTGTTTTCTGATTAATGATGGTGATAGAGAACGTGTGTGTTACTTTTTACTTAATTTAATTGGTACAAGCAGTGTTTAAATGTGATTTATAAATAAATCTAACACAAAGATAATAATTTAATGATTAAGCTTCAACTTTTAATTTGCTGGCAAAGTCTGAAGATACTGCATGTATGGCAGGATGAATTGCATTTAAACAGGAATTAAAGTAATTTATTACATCTACTCAAATGTGTGTAATTAAGTATTTTGTATATATGTGTGTATGTGTGTGTGTTTAATTGCTCTTTTAGCTACTTTTGCCTGAACCTAACACTGTAAGTGAAACAAGGCATTTCTTGAGTTGCTGTAAATTATGCTATAATACATATTTACTCTTTACATTCAAGAAAACAACAAACAACAACAGCCTTCATGATGGACAGACATCATGGACACCACAGCAGCAGCTGTCTTCACTGAAAGATCCTGAACATGATCGTCACTGACATGAGGCCTCTGTCAATGGTTGAAGACGAAGGCTTCACTACAATAATCCACACTTTTAATCCAGGTTACAATAATCCACACTTTTAATCCAGGTTACACTCTTCCCTCAATGACACATTTTACAAAGTAGCTACATATTGTGCAGGTATAAAGATACATTTGTATATATTTTTGTGTACATTTATTTTTTTTAAGCTATTTGACTAACTTTTTTTTTTTTTCAATATTTTACTAACAGAATAGTCAAATAGCAACCTGTTTTTGTGTGAATTGCTATGTTAGTCAAGTGTCCAATTTTGGAATAAAGGTGTAGAAATTAAAACTTTATTTTTTCCTGATTCATCGATTAATCGAAAAAATAATCGGCCGATTAATCAATTTTTGAAATAACCGTTAGTTGCAGCCCTAGTACGTGACCCACATGGTACCGTGTGGTACAGTCGGACTCGGCCTGAATGAGTAAGATGAGCTTGCCTTTCTGACGACCCACCGCCTGTGAGAGGGGCTTTGAGTCAACTGCATGGTGCCATGGGAACTCAAAGTGAGGGCCTTGGGGCTCTGAACGTGACTTAACGAAGCTAATTGTTGGAACATAAGGCGCTCTGCCACTGTCTCAACTCTCATCGGCTCTGCACGACACAGAACCAGCCGGCACTGTCGGTATCCACCCCACTCTGCACAGTTTGGGGACCACCTTGTTAGAGGTTCCAGGTGAGCTGCTCCCAGGGGTTGATTTTCAAGTAAGCAGACAACAGCCGTTGATTGGCCAGTGGAGCTACGTCACCCCCCCCCCCCACCCACACACACACACACACACACTTTGCATTGATGGGGAAACAGGTATCACCTATACCCGAGAAGAACTGAGAAGAGAGCCAAGTGGAGCTGCATCTACCAATGGCAAAGCAGCACTAAATTTTCACATTTCAGGTGGGGAGGGAGTCTGAACTTGTACATCAGGTTGAGAGGTACTGGTTAAAAATAGTCAGGCACACACACCCATAGCATGGGCTCTGGAACCAATCTCCTTGAGAGAGGTTGGACCTTATTCTACTCTAGAGTTGCCCGAGAGGTGCTGAGCTGTTGTGGGTTCTCTCAGTTGGCCTGGGTACACCTTGGAATCCTCCCAGAAGAGCTGGAAGCAGTGCCTGTGGAAAAAGATGTTTGAACCTCCTTACTCAGGCTGCTGCCACCGTGACCCGACTTCGGAACAAGTAGAAGGTAATGGATGGATGGATATTTATGAAATTAGATGTTGGTTGTGAACTAGTGCTATACAAACAAAACTGAGTTTAATTAAATTTCTTTAAAATGTATACTGTTAAATAAAAATATCACAAACGTGTGTGTTTATAAAACACTACCTTTTATTGTTGATAAATTGAATATCAAATTACTATAATAATTATATGCATTGTGCATATTAATGCATTGTATATGCTTCTTGTATGTGTGAGACACAAAGTACCTTCTCCTGAGGACTCAACAGAATTCCTTTGAGCCTTTTGAAATAAAGGCTTGTGTAAGTCTGTGCGTCTCTGCACCGCTGCAAAGCAAAGCTCCAGCTGCTTCTTTTTCGCTGTTCCCTTATTTCTTTCAGGTTAGCCTGAATGGCAAACATCCACCACGTCCGGCAGCTAATGTAGAAACAATGTTAGGAAACCAAATGTCACTTAGTGAGTACACAAGCAGCAAAATGCACAGTGATCTTTTAAAAACCAACAATTAGGACTTTGACTAATGAGTGATTTTACGTTACCTTGACATAATCTGATCTTTCTATTAATGTATAATGTTTTATTTGTCAGTTTGTTCTCTGACAAAAGAAATTAATCTGAGGTGTTACTTACTTCTCAGAAATTGGTACTTTGGGTCTCAACTTTCTGTACAACATCCCTTTCTCCTTGCGATCCAATTCTTTAAGAAAAGCCATCATCTGCTGGTACTGAACCTGAAAAAAATGGAAATATTAAATGTGAAATCATTCTAAAAATCTTTACTAATACAACTGCTGCTAGGGAAGGAAAATCAGTTTTTATTCAAGCATTATTGTTACTGAAATTATTAGTGATGGAGAACACCAGACAGACAACATATAAACAACTGACAATCACACATTAAGTTGTGCAGACAATGTGAAATTATAACAAAGAGCTGGGACAGGTTTCATGGTACAAGAGAGTAACAACAGAGATTGAGGAGGAAATTGCTAAAAGCATGTGCAGCAATTATCAAGTGATGTTTTAACTGAGTTTTTAAACAATGCAAATGGGACAAAAGAAGCAAGTTTTAGAGTTTGTTGTAGATGGTTCCACTCATTAGCAGAAGCTATTAAAAAGATGAAAGATCAAATGAGATGTGTGCTTTAGGGATAAATAAGGTAACATAGCTGCTGGAGCAGAGGGTATGCATGTTGCTATGTATGAGTACCGGTAATGAACGGAGGTAGGATGGGGGTTTACCAGTTAGGGTTTTATAGATCAGCGGAAACTATTTTGTTTGTGAGTGGGAGTGAAGAGAGGGCCAGTTCATCAGGAAATACAGAGTGCAGTGAAGAGTGCTGAAGGGAGCTCCGGTGGCAAATCTAATGGCTAAGTGATAAAGGGTGTCCAGTTTGTGGAGGAGAGTTTTGGAAGCGGTTTTGTAGACAAAATCACCATAAGTGAGCATTGGAAGGATTGTCATTTTTACCGATGTTTAGCAGGCTGTTAGTGAGGATTTGTTTTGGAAGAGGAACCCTATTCTGGATTTCATGAATTAAAGAATGGAGCCAAATCACAAGGTATTTGTAGCTGCTAGCAAACTGGATCTCGGAGCCATCCAAAGAGAGGATTTTCTGAGGGAGGTTTCTGTTAAAGATCATGCATTTTATTTTCAGAGTTCAGTTTTAAATGAAGGTAAGAAAAAACATGATCAGTGTTACTGAAACAAATTTGTAGTGCAGAGAGAACAGAGTTAAGCAAGGTACTGGTGGTATACATAATAGTGTCATTGGCGTACAGATGTGTGTGAAAAAGACAGATGTTCACAGAATTTGTTACATTATTGATGTGTATGCTGAAAAGGTTTGCACCAAGTATTGAGCCTTGGGGAACACCTTTGCCGAAGAGTAGCGGGTCTGACAGGTGACTCTCTGCACTCACTAATCTAATTAGCAGCTTAAGTCAGCATTGTCACCTACTTTGAACATTGGGGTGACCGCAGCGGATTTCCATTTCTGGGGGGCACACTCTGTTTTGCAGCAATAGGTTTAACAAGTCACAGATGTGAGGTGCGATGACGTGAGTGTAGTGAGTCACGTGAGGTACGTGTCACTTGTTGTATGACAAATATATGAATTATATATGCATACAATATTCACGAGTTCTTCATTTTTCTGACTGTAAATGTCGTGCATTGAATTTAACAGAAATGTAACGAGAGACGTTGTTTATCTTTGACCCATCAAATGAATGGAATCATTTATTTTCAGAATCAAAGTTTAACATCAAACATTTACATTAATTTGGCAAAATATGAAAATAATAACAGACAGTTTCACAGAAAATGAACTTCAAATCACTCGGCAGTGATTTGAGGACTTTGCTTAAGATATTTCTAAAATATCTGTACTGATTTATGAGAGAGAGGTGGGTTTTAGAGTGAAAGGAGATTATCTTACAGAGAACTGTGTGAGGGAAGTTTAATCTGTTTAACCAGAAATTGCACGCTCCGTCAGATCCTCAGCCCGTCCACGGTACACTTTAGTCGAAGAAGAAGCCTTTACCTGGTTTGACGATAGATCAGCTCAGTAAGCATCCTTCAGACTGTTTCCAGCGCCTCCGTTAAGCACAGCTAAAAATCCTCGGAGAGTCGTGCGTGGTTAGCTCAAAACAGACTTATAATCCCAAACGTCCCTGGTTCTTCATAACTCCAAACTCTTCATAACCGGTTGCATCTCTCAGAACTCTCATTCTCTTGTCAGCTCTCATTCTAACTTGAACTGGGCAGTTGTCACATTTTAAATGAGTTTACTTCCTGTTCAGTTTAGAGCTTTCTGATTCGTGGAAGGACCAGAAAGAGGTGTGTTTTTGACGTAAGGTGTTTATCAACAGTCGAGGTCAGAGAATGAAACTTGTTTAACATACAGAAAAGATTATTGCAGAAGCGGCAGACTTTCTGGAGTCTACTCTTGGTAATCTTCTGAAAAAGTTTAAACATGACATTTCTTCTTCAGTAAACATTTTAGTTGACCGAAGACCAACCTTTCACATACTTACGACAGCTTGCTCATTTCAGACAGAAAATCAAGAAAGGCATATTCAGGTGATTTCTTCTCTGAATGAGGAACAAAAATCATTACTTACTGTTTATGTAAAAGCAAAATTAGTAGTTCTTTTCAACCTGTAAAGCATTGAGTGAACTAACACAATTTGATTATCAAAACATTTGTAAGACAGTAATGATTATAAAGAATTGTCTTTTCTGCTTGATTAATTCAAGAAAGAAAGTTCATCAGATGGTTCAGACTTATTCAGATCAATGAAAATAACAGTCTCTGTCCATCTGGTATATTTGAGGTCATCTGGTTCACTACAGTCCCCCCTTTGGAAATCATCACCTGTCCATGGGGATGAATTCCAACCGTGAACTTAGACCTTCAAATGTCCTTGAGCTTGATATAATCCAGCAAGGAAGACCAAAGTCAGAAGTAATCCTTCAAGGAAGACCAAAGTCAGAAGTAATCCAGCAAGGAAACAAAGTCAAGGTAATTCCACAATGTTCTTGGTATTCCATTGTGTTGATTATAATCCCATATCGTCTCGATAATCCCATTGTAGCAATGCTTTAACCCCTTGGAAACAGAGTCTGTAATCCATTGAAAAGTCATATAATCCACAACGGTAAATCCACAGCGATTGGAAGTGTTGATTAATCAGCATACAGAGGGGTACCCTTGGATTGAACTGAAGAAGCGGCCACTGGATGAAGAGTTGAGACCAACGTCAGGATCGCAGATCGCCTCCAGCGAAGGTTGTCTCCAGCGACGTCCAGCCTGTGCCGTTCTGGTTCAATGTGTCATGCAATTATGTGGTTTAAGGTGGGCTTATGAAGGGGATTTTACATAAGGTCTTAAACTATATGCACCTGGTGTGTAAGCTATTATGGTTGGGAACAGCTACAACTACCAGTTAAGGGGTGGAGAATGCTGAAAAAGGGGTACTACAGGGGTTTATGCCTATAGAAAAGTGTTCCAAACTATTTTTCCATTTCTAACTTGGTTTAAGTTAGCTTTACATGGTAAAATATAGTTTGGTGTAATTGTCTGTTGTCTTTTAGACGAACGACTTGAGATTGGGTGTTTGGTTTTCCCATAAATGTTTTGGAAGTCTATGGCGAGACTTATCAAAAAGAATTAGCTATCCCCCCGAATAGGATTGTTCGAGTAGGTTCGGCTTAAGCGTTGTGAGATCAATGTAGATTATGGTACTCAAAGTAGCAATAATATACATTGACTCCGCAAAGATTGCAATTTAGTGAATGAACTGCATGTTGGCATGGTTAAAGGCTTCTTAGTCTCTAACTTACTACACAACAAAATTCATTCTTACCTCAGAAACAATACCACAATCAATTAAACAACGTTCCAACACCGACAAGAGTAGTGACTAAGCATCTAGAAACATCGTTTCACTGCTTCTCCTCACCCTGGTTGCCAGATTTCAGTCACGCTGTCTCGTTTTATCAAGGGTAGGTCCTGTGAGTTTAAACTATGGTTAAGTTTATTATCCATTAGTTATCTACTGCTTGGATGACCCTTGTTCCCACGAGGTCAGATTTTGTGATGTCATTGTCTCCTAAGGAGTTATTGCACGCCTTGTGTAATTTAACCTGGTTACGGTGTACCCATTTAACAGTTGGCTCTTTTTGGCCTTTACTGATTTTTATCTGGTAGATAATTGGAGACACTTTGTCGGTTATCAGATGGGGTCCAGTCCATCTGGGCATCAGCTTACGGGCGAGAGTTCCGGTCCCGGACTCTACTCTCCCAGTTTTGGGTGCAAACGTGTAGTACCAGACCCTGTCTCCCACTTGGAGTTCCTCGTAAGAGGCCTTTTGGTCGTAGTACGCTTTGCGTCCTTCAGCTGATTTTTCCAGGTTTTTCTGTGCGAAAGCAAAAGTGTT
>NC_056508.1:24825509-24829115 GCF_014905685.2 Nematolebias whitei | reverse complement strand
GAGGAAGTTTGTTAACTCAGAATTTGCCTTACAGAAAAATAAAAAGACGTTTAATTTCACTCTTTACCTAAAAAACGAAGTGAAATCTGTGATCTCACGTCTCGCCAGGAGATGTCAGTATTTCCTCAACAATTATAACTCCGTCACTTTTTGTGTTGTCCACTAGGGGTGCTATAACTTCCTGTGGCGTTCGGTTGACATCCTGTTGTTAGCCGCTTAGCTTGAAGTTAGCTTCGGCTAAACTCGGTCAAAATCAACATTTCTGAACGGATTTTTTACACAAACGTGGCAAAAGTTTTTGCAATCAGACTTTATAGCTTGAACATGAGTGTTTGGGACTGATAGTAGCTTCATTTAGTGATTTTAGGCATAGTTTTAAGCTCCGGTCGTTAGCTTGTTAGCTTAAAATTAGCATCGCTAGCTTTGTTTAAAAACATCGTTTTTTGGCGAATTTTAAACTCTAACGTAGCAAAATTTCAGCAAGCAGGCTTCGAAGCACTTGACCAGCGTGTCAAAACCACATTAAAGTTACTTTTCAGCTTTTAAAAAGCAGATTTTATTTCCCTATGAAAATGAATTTCATATCCGGGTCACGTGACTGAAATCACCAATGGCAGCAGCGTAGGGTGAGAGGAAGTGACGTAGCCACGTCAGTCAAACCTTCAACCAATGAAAGCGCTCCACAACAGCGAATTCAACCAATCAGGAAGCGTGTTCTCCAACTAGCAAGTTAGATTAGCGTAAAATAGTTCGTCACTTTTTCGTCTTTTAAACCATCAAAATGCACTTTTTCTGCTAAAAATTGTAACGAAACAACTTCTAACTGTGTTCTGAGATGGCACTCAGCTTTTAAAACGTTTATCCATCTGTTCAAAATACTCGTTCAAACTGAACAGAACCGAACTGGTCACAGCCGGGTCTTAAAGCAGAACCTCGTACTTTTTAGACAGAATAACGTCTTCCACAGCTCATTAGCTCTTAGTTACACATAACAGACGTACCATTTCAGCTTACACAAGACTTATGACACAATTTCAGCTTTTAAAACATTGCCAGCCCAACGCTTAAACATGCAGCGTTTAGTTGCAGAGTGCAGCTCCAAGCGCGCAGCTCAGCCGCTGCGTAAACTTTACAGCTCATCAGCTGTTACTCTTTCACCATGCCAACACGTAAAATCAATTTACACACGGATTTAACAGTCATTCATGAAATTCGTACGAGCCACCAGTTTGTAGTGAGTCACGTGAGGTACGTGTCACTTGTTGTATGACAAATATATGAATTATATATGCATACAATATTCACGAGTTCTTCATTTTTCTGACTGTAAATGTCGTGCATTGAATTTAACAGAAATGTAACGAGAGACGTTGTTTATCTTTGACCCATCAAATGAATGGAATCATTTATTTTCAGAATCAAAGTTTAACATCAAACATTTACATTAATTTGGCAAAATATGAAAATAATAACAGACAGTTTCACAGAAAATGAACTTCAAATCACTCGGCGGTGATTTGAGGACTTTGCTTAAGATATTTCTAAAATATCTGTACTGATTTATGAGAGAGAGGTGGGTTTTAGAGTGAAAGGAGATTATCTTACAGAGAACTGTGTGAGGGAAGTTTAATCTGTTTAACCAGAAATTGCACGCTCCGTCAGATCCTCAGCCCGTCCACGGTACACTTTAGTCGAAGAAGAAGCCTTTACCTGGTTTGACGATAGATCAGCTCAGTAAGCATCCTTCAGACTGTTTCCAGCGCCTCCGTTAAGCACAGCTAAAAATCCTCGGAGAGTCGTGCGTGGTTAGCTCAAAACAGACTTATAATCCCAAACGTCCCTGGTTCTTCATAACTCCAAACTCTTCATAACCGGTTGCATCTCTCAGAACTCTCATTCTCTTGTCAGCTCTCATTCTAACTTGAACTGGGCAGTTGTCACATTTTAAATGAGTTTACTTCCTGTTCAGTTTAGAGCTTTCTGATTCGTGGAAGGACCAGAAAGAGGTGTGTTTTTGACGTAAGGTGTTTATCAACAGTCGAGGTCAGAGAATGAAACTTGTTTAACATACAGAAAAGATTATTGCAGAAGCGGCAGACTTTCTGGAGTCTACTCTTGGTAATCTTCTGAAAAAGTTTAAACATGACATTTCTTCTTCAGTAAACATTTTAGTTGACCGAAGACCAACCTTTCACATACTTACGACAGCTTGCTCATTTCAGACAGAAAATCAAGAAAGGCATATTCAGGTGATTTCTTCTCTGAATGAGGAACAAAAATCATTACTTACTGTTTATGTAAAAGCAAAATTAGTAGTTCTTTTCAACCTGTAAAGCATTGAGTGAACTAACACAATTTGATTATCAAAACATTTGTAAGACAGTAATGATTATAAAGAATTGTCTTTTCTGCTTGATTAATTCAAGAAAGAAAGTTCATCAGATGGTTCAGACTTATTCAGATCAATGAAAATAACAGTCTCTGTCCATCTGGTATATTTGAGGTCATCTGGTTCACTACATGAGCACCAATTTCCAAAAAGAAAAGGTCAACCCGCTAGAGAGCACAGGGGGGGGGGGGGGTCGCATAGTATGTCTGTTTAGAAGTTGTAAAAATGTCAAATAATTGTCTGTGTAACAACTTTAGAAAATATGCTTTTATTTTCAATTATAATGTTTGAAATTTCACAAAATCCTAACACTAAAAAACCTTCATTTTGGTTATGTTTGAAGAGTTTCCTATAACATATTATGTTAAAAACTAACATCAGTACTGTCACTTTAAGAGCGCTTTTTATGACGTCAGTACTCAGCGTCCAGCTCTGAGTTGGCAGCGCGGCTGCCTGAGAAGAGGCAGAAAGTTATTGTTGCTCTTGGTTAAGCTCACGTTTATTAAATATATAACATAAACGTAAGCACGTGCAGTTGTAAATGTTTAAATGTGTAAAAACACACAGAGGAGTCATTTTTCTGATAACATAAGAACATTTTTCCCTAGTTTAGAACAGACACTGTTATTACTATTGGTGAAAGTCAGGAATACTTTCAGGAACAAGCAGTTGACATCAGAAAGCCTTTGAAAGAGCAGGTAGTGATGTGCACAGAGCTACACAAGCATCTTTTGAGTGTTCCCTTTTAATTGCTAAGGCTAAAAATCTGCACAATATTGGAGAAACCTTCTGAAACTGCCTGAAAATGGTAGAGTTGATGTGTGACAGGGCTCATGCAGTAGATAAAATAAAACTGTCCCGCTCTCTAATACTGTCAGAGTCAGTCAGCGTCAGAGTTTCTTCACTATCATTTTTTAAAAATTATTTATTGTCATTTCTTTATTGTCATATTGTCAAGGACATAATAGATAAAATAGCTGAAAATAGCAAAAATCAGCTGCATGATAGGATCAGGAAGATATCTTGACAAAACTAATATTTTTTTATTTTTTTCAGACTGTTTTTAAGATTACTCTGTTGCTAGTTTTTAAAGAAAAGTTATGTGAGTAATTCTCAACACAGTGTTCTTGTAGTTGTTATTTCTGTTGTAAAACTACCAGTTTATACAACAAAAAAGGTTGAATCATGTCATCTGGACTTCGTTTTTTTGTTAAAAA
>NC_056508.1:24803515-24825409 GCF_014905685.2 Nematolebias whitei | reverse complement strand
TAACAACAAAAAAGGTTGAATCATGTCATCTGGACTTCGTTTTTTTTGTTAAAAAGAAACGTTTCGCCCCTCATCCAAGAGGCTTCGTCAGTCTGAGGCCTAGCCATCTGGTATTACCCAGAAGCCACCCTGACTCTTGTGTTTCAAGCCTGCCTCAGATACCCCTGAAGTCTGGCCTTTTCACTAATGGTTTCAAAAACACAAAGTTTGTTTTCTCAGTCATCCAGGTAAAACGAAGTCCAGATGACATGATTCAACCTTTTTTGTTGTTATATACCTGGATAACTGAGAAAACAAACTTTGTGTACCAGTTTATACCTTTTACAAATAAGTTTGTAACTATTTACTTTATGCTTTTATTATTTACTTTATTCTATATTTAACTACTATTACTTATAACATTAATTCTAATATTTACTTTATTCTTTTATCACTTTGACGAAGAGATTAATCCCTTAATCTCTAATGGGAGGAGTGGTGGCGCAGAGGTTAGAGAAGGTGGGCCTGTGATCGGAAGATCGCCGGTTCAAGCCCCAGTACAGACAACATCCAAAATGCGGGTGGAGTAGGTGAAGCGCCCACACCTGCCCCCACCCTCATTCGCCCCACTCTGGGCCCATGAGCAAGGCCCTTAACCCCCATCTGCTCCCTAAACAGGTCTCTCTTGAAAACGAGTTCTCGTGGCTCAATGAGACTACCTGGATAAATAAAGGCTAAATGAAAAAAAAATTTTTTTTAAAAATCTGATTGAGTCTTTTGGGAGAGGGGAGTAGCGAGGGATTGGGGGGATTGGCTAGGAAGTAAGACGGGGGGGTCTTTGAGGAAAATAGGTTGGGAACCACTGATCTAGACCCTTATCTCGCCACAATTTGAACACTGGGTCCTGATATGAAGGTGGGAAATCAGGGTTACTCCATACAGGGGCTAGCAAGGAGAAGTGATCCTTCAGTTTAAAATATGTCTTAATCTTGTTCCATGTACCAGTAATTAGTGTTCGGTGTTATACAATTGTTTTGGACCTCAATTTTCATCTTCTTATAGCTAACAAAGGGGCAACTTTTAGGTCACTCTTCGCCACAGGTGATGTTTACGTTAAATAAGCTTGGACAGGTCAGGGCTGAACCAGGGACTGAGACCTTTTATAATTCTGAGGGGTTTTAAGGGTGCGTGTTTGTTTAGAACATCAATGTCAATTTATTTATATAGCACATAAAAACAGCAAAAGCTGACCTAAGTGCTTAACAGTTAAGACAGATAAAAAGAGTAAAAAATGCATCTAGTGCCACTCAAAAACGTAAGAAAGTTAACGGTAAATACACAACAACAATAAAATCAGCTCAAAATTTGTTCACAGACTCTACGTGGATCAAATGCCAAGGAATACAGATGAGTCTTCAGCGAAGATTTACAAGTCTCAACAGTCTGAGCGGTCTTTAAATTCTCTGGTAAACTGTTCCACAGTTTTGGAGCAGCAACCGCAAACGACCGATCACCTCTGGATTTCAGTTTCAACGTCGGAGAATGAAGTTATGTACAACGACCAGGCATCGTCAATGTTAGGGATGAAACCAATTCTTTACCATTGTACAAGTGCCAGGTCTCGCAAAAAAGCCTGTTCATTAAAGTTTTGAGAATCTTCAGGTTTTGTTTTTGGCATTTAGCATGTGCAAAGTGCTCTCACTACCTGCATACCATTTTATGTTAAGAAGCCTTGACCTTTGAACCTTTAAACGTCTGTAGAAAAGTTTTGTTGAATTCTGTTTCTGCATAGAGAAAAATAAAAAAAAATCTGATTGGAAAACCATATTTTCATAAAGTAAATTAATTCTGATCAATTGCAAAGTAGGTTTTAGAGTAAAAAAAATAGGAACAATTGGAAAAAATATGAAAAACTACTTTGAAAATATTTGTATGAAATAAATATTAAACTACCATTTTAAATGTAAAATTTCATAAGTGCTGAATTCGTTGAACTTCTCTGAAGGCATTGACGACCCAAAGGGTTCCCCACTGTTAAAATAACACAAACCTGAATGCTCCCAGGTTTTCCAGTCAATTTTATACAAAACTATATGAAAACATTACTTTTAAACGTGTTACTAGTTTAACAGTTCAGGCTTGCTTTTTCTTTCCTTGTCAGAGACTAGAAACATTTCTACATCCGTCAGCTTATTGACAAAGATGAGCAACTTATTTTCTAACAAACCTGGGAAAGACGTAAAAACATGGGGTCCAGCTGAACCTGGCCTTCGATTCGGGGGGGGTATCGAGACCTCAAAGGCTCCTTAGAAGCGTTTCGTTTCAGCAGCACAGACGCACACACAGGTTCAAAGATGTACTGATGCTCACGACTCTGCATACACTGGGTCATTGCATCCTGCACAGGGACAAGTCAGAGAAGATGACTGAAAGAAATGCATCTCATTCTGAACCAACATCTTGAAAGAGGATTCATATAAACTTTTACACTTTGTGTCACAATACAAACACAAATTTCAATCAATTCTACAGGGAATTTATGTGATAAACCAACAAAAATTAGAACATATTTGAGCAGTAGAAAGAAAATGGTATGTTTTTTAAACATTTTTTTTACAAAGTGGTATGAAATATCTAAATATGTTCAACTTAGGCTGCATAAAACCAAAAGAAATAAAAAAATAAAAAAGTGGCCCTAACTCAAATCCAGTGCAACCATCTATCTTCACAAGTCACCAAAGAAGAAGAGTATACAGCCTCTATAAAATGTCAGAAAGTCTAGATACAGTTACAATATACTGACCTGAATCTGACTTGCAGGCAGCCTCCCAAGCATCTCACTCTCTGTATCCCAGTAGACACTGAAGTCTTTAATCTCCAGCTGCTTTTGCCGAACAAGCTTCTGTACCTTCAGAAAATAAAATATTACGATGTGATTACACACACACACACACACACACACACCTGTGTATACATGCACAAAAACACAAATGCACACATACTCACCCACAGATATACATGTGCAGACAAACAAATGCATATTAAAAAAACACCCATACATAAAATCCTACACAAATAAATGTATTATTTATCTTTAGATAACTGAAGTGCTTTCTCAGGAAAACCTGGCCTGATGCAGAGAGATGGCATCCATCTCACTTTGGGTGGAGCCCACTCTTCTCTCAAGAGACTTGTCAGACTTTGTTAGTGATCCAAATGATTTGACAATCCAAGGTTCTGTCCAGGAAGCAGAGTTGGTCTTCCACACCTCTCTGCTGCTTCTCCTCTTTTACCCACCCAAACCCTGATTGAAACAGTGCCAACTCACCCACAGCCCAAATAAAAAAAAATAAAAAAATCTATTCTAAATATATGAATACTGGTAATAAAATGTTATTAAAATAAACAGTTACCTTACCAGAACAAAATAATATTATTAAATGTGGATTATTAAACATCAGATCTCTTTCGTAGCTGTGGTTTCCTACATTTTAGTGTATTTTAATGGGTTGTTAAACTTTATCTACCTGCTTGTAAAAAAATATATACATTTTTGGTGGGGGGGACCCCCAAGCACCAGCCCGCGGACCCCCAGGAGTCCGGGGACCCCAGTTTGAGAACCACTGCTCCAAGCTAGCAGCGCCTAAAAAGCTAAAGGCAGTGCTCACGTCTTTTTATACACTGTAAACATGTTTTCAGTGTCTCTTACCCAGGTGGGGCGATAGTGCTCCGTCATTTTTTTGATGATTTAAGGGGAATAATTTCCACTTTTTAAAGAAATCAATATAAACCATGATGGCAAAAGCTAACAAAGCAAGATTTTCCTTACAGCACGAAAAACAAACAGAATGAGTGATTCTCTGACATAAGAAGTTTTATTATTACATGCTGTCATAAAAAACCCTTCCTACAAACCTATATTCTTGATGAAAAGAAATGTTTTCATTTGAATGTTTAAAGTATGTCCACTTACTGACTCGTTGGAGGGATTTTGAGCAGCTACGTTGTTGATACAAACACCGAAAGCAAACGGTGTCTCTGAGTTTGAAGCATCATCCTCAAATCGAAGGTGGACATTTTGAATCTTCAGCTGCACACATAGCAGAACAATCACAATTCAAACTCTGAATAAAACAGAAAATGAGATACTCTAGAAAGGTGGAGAGCAAATTCAGCTCAACAGCCTAAACAATCAATTTAACCTTAATTATTTGAGGCATAAACACCATATTATTTTTGCTATAAATGATTTAGTGAAAATTGAGATAATAAATATGATTGGGAAGAAAAAGCAGATGGTTAATTTATAAAATGACTAGAAAACAATTAGCTTATAATGAAGTGTCACGTAAAACAAGTGGTACACCGACATCACACACGAAAATGGAAATGAGTTCCTCACTTTTCATTTTATCATGCTCACAAGCATTAATAGACAGAGTACTTTCAATTCCCCCTCATTGCTTCACAACGGAGGACAAAAAGAGCAAACACCTGAATATCATAATCCTTAAGGTATGACTTACCTCAATGTTTTCTACAATCCTAGTGACGAGGGATGCAGTGACAGAATACCAGTATGGCTCGCCTCTCTGTTCACATTCATTCTGGAGGGGAAACATATACCAATATCTTGATTTACATGGGTGCACATCAGTTAAAAAAAAAATCATTAAGTGAATCAACACACAAAGAAAATTCAACATAACAAAAACAACTAAGTATAATAAGTTTGGGATCAATATCTGAAGAAATATCCTGATGTATGCTCAATGATCCAGGTAGATAAATCTAACAAGGTTAAGTCAGGTCCTCTGGACAGACTCTTCTTTGTTGATACGTTTTGTTTTTAATCCAAAAGGCTTTCATCTGTCTGAGGAGCTGCAACAAACTCAGTCTTATAAATGGTCCCTTCTCATAGTAGATCAACCAGTTTGTTGGTAACATCCAGAACTAGCTGTCCATCCATCCATCCATTTTCTTCCTCTTATCCGGGGTCAGGTCGCGGGGGTAGCAGCCTAAGTAGGGAGGCCCAGACTTCCCTCTCCCCAGCCACTTGGTCCAGCTCCTCCGGGGGAATCCCAATGCGCTCCCAGGCCAGCCGAGAAACATAATCCCTCCAGAGTGTCCTGGGTCTTCCTCTGGATCTCCTCCCGGTGGGACGTGTCCGGAACACCTCACCAGGGAGGTGTCCAGGAGGCATCCTAAACAGATGCCCGAGCCACCTCAACTGGCTCCTCTCGACGTGGAGAAGCAGTGGCTCTACTCTGAGTCCCTCCCGGATGATCGAGCTTCTCACCCTAACTCTAAGGGAGAGCCCAGACACCCTGCGGAGAAAACTCATTTTGGCCGCTTGTATCCATGATCTCGTTCTTTCAGTCACAACCCAAAGCTCATGACCATAGATGAGGGTAGGAACATAGATCAATCGGTAAATTGAGAGCTTCGCCTTTTGACTCAGCTCTCTTTTCACCATGACAGACCTGTACAGCGCCCGCTTCACTGCAGACGCTGCACCTATCCACCTGTCGATCTCTCACTCCATTTTCCCCTCATTCATGAACCAGACCCAGAGATACTTGAACTCCTCCACTTGGGGCAGGACCTCCTCCCTGAGGAGGTCCAGAACTAGCTGTTCACATGTAAAAGGACCATCAGCCCAACAATTGGTCATTAGTGCCCTGATGGCCACTTGCTATTCACAGGGGGCTGAGTGATACTAGCAATAAGAACATTGTAAGAGGGGGACAGCTGGACACGGAGGCCTCCACCCGTTTAATGATGGACAGTTTCTTTTCACAAAGATGGCCTCCTTTACTCCTCTCTCAAACCATCGTTCCTCTCCATCAAGGATGTGAACATCTTCATCCCTGAAAGAGTGACCGCTGGCTGCAGATGAGTATAAACCACAGAGTCCTGGCCTGATGATGTTGCGCTTCTGTGCTGGTCCATCCTTTTGGCCAGTAGCTGTTTAGTTTCCTCGATGTAAGACTGATCACCCTCCTGACACTGAACAGCATACACAATATTATTCTGTTTGTGCCGGGGACTGGATCTTTGGGATGGACCTCTCTGAAACTAAAACCACAACATACAGAATTTGAAGTATATAAATAAATATTTAAATATGCAACACTGGATCATTTCCCTCAATAAATAAATGACCAAGTATAATATTTTTGTCTCATTTGTTTAACTGGGTTCTCTTTTATTTACTTTTAGGACTTTAGTGAAAATTTGATGAAGTTTTAGGTCAAATTTATGAAGAAATATAGAAAATTCTCAAGGTTTCACAAACTTTCAAGCACCACTGTACATACTGATACTTACAGATACTCATTTGCTTATATTCATAATACACACATATACATACCTATATACACACACATTCACAAATATTAATATAAACACATACTGTATAAACATCTATAGATACATACATACATCTATATTAATACAGATATAGATACAGTTTTTGTTTTTTAACATTTTTTTAACCTGACAGTGTGATGCCAATCTAGGGCTAACACAGAACATACTTTGAATTTGTCTTCGAGAGCCTGGAGGAAGACTTTTTTGCGTTCCTTCTCCTCCTCGCTCTCCTTCTCTCCATCATACTCCTGCAGCTGGGTGGGGCCAACGATGAGGTTGAGCTGGGACATGGCAATGACCCATGGGTCACTGTGGGGTCGGTAGAAAGGGATCTGTAGGCTGATCTTTCCAATGAAGCCTAAAGAGATGCAACACATTTTATGGATAATGATAATATAGATTAGAAAGTAGCTTCAGCTGATTTGGACCAGAGTGATGTCACCAGTATATAACGGCCCAAGAAGTTTCATAGAGTAAAAACATTTAACTCGATACACAAGTAATTCAAGTTAAATTTGTTTCTGTTTTTGACTGGTAGCCAGAGGAAATATTTCAGTAGGGGAGAAATATAAACAAATTTCTTTCTAAAAAGATTATTAGTCTTTAAAGTTGTTGGTGCAAGTAGTTAAAATTATACTTTGCTTTTGGACTCCAGAGACAGAGCCCTGTTTAAGTCAGTGTTTTTACCTGCTTTGACTTCAAATGGCAGGTCAAAGTCTCGAAGAGCATCTTTCCTCAGAGGCAAATTTTCCAGCTCCACTGCACCTGAAGGGGTAAGAACAATCTTCATTCAATAGGATCATAAACTGTACATACAAGTTTTGGACTCTTGTGCATCTTGTTGGTGCTGAAGTCCTGTTTAAAATCTCGTCAATCTTGTCACCTTTGGTTACTCACAGTCAGTTAAACTTGTGAAAAAAAGTGTTTTGTTTTTGCAAAAGATGTCACAACACCTGGCAAACTTTATATAATACATATAACATGTGTAACATATAACATAACACAGTTCATACCATACCATACCACTTTATTTATAAAGCACTTAAAACAGCTACAAAGCCAACCAAAGTGCTGTACAGACAAAACAACAGGTAACACACAAAGCAAAATACAAAATGAGGTAAATCAGAATATAGACATAAAAACAATGCAGATAATGACGACAAACCAGTGTGGAGCATACAGGATCAAAACACAGATCATCTGGTGTTGAAAGCTACTGAATAGTAGCCACTCCTAGAGGTTGTTCTTTCAGTTGATCATTTTGTATTTCAGACATGCCTCAGAATCTTCCATCCTTCAGGCATTAACAAACAATGAATATGAAAGAAAACAATCTATACGCCAATGTCCCCCATCTCTGAGACATTTCAATAGTGCATGTTTCTAGTTTTGGAGATGTGTGTTTCTGGACTGGAAGGAATGCAAGTAACTCAATGTTTTGGGTGCAAGACATCCAAGTGGGTAGGAGTTAGACTGTGTAGAAGAACAGAGTGAGTTTTGGGGTTTTTTCTTGTCCGAGGTGCCACAAAGTGACGAATCCTGGGGAGTGGAGGGAGCAGTTTTATATCCCACCAGGTGCAATGACGGAGCCTAGGGGTTACTAATGGTGGCCTTTCTTACAACTAGATGCAGCCACACACAAAAATGGAAGTTGGTACATTGTTTACTTTCAATGTTATCCAAATCATCAGGTTGACAACTATACACATATTTTGACATAGCAACCCAATTTTTTAAATAAACCTTTCTTACGCCTAGATGCAGCCACACACCAAAGTAGAAGTTTGTACCTCAATATTTTAAAAGTTATTATTCTCACAACATACATAGATGGTATTTCCAAATCTACCTTTTCTCTCAGCAATGGGGTCCAAAGAACAAGGTGCGTCTTTTATGCAGTACATATAAACATCTAGTTTCAGCTACATATAAAACAATAGCAAAAGGGAATTAATGAAAGGGAAATCCTACAGAGTAAGCAAAAAAAAGTATTTTTTAATAAATAGAAACATTAGCAGTTACCTTTGAGAAGTGCCACGGAGAGCTGATCCGTGTTCAGATTGCTGACATATTTTCCCAGATACGTGTTCAGCACCCAGGCAACAAGGCTCTCCAACATCCTGCTCACTCGGAGACGAGGAGAGCACAGGAAATGGGCTCAGGGAACAGCTTCACCCTCTCAGTGGAGACATGTTCTGCCCAACAAACACAGGTCACATTTATTTTATACCATGATGTTATTATGATAGTAAATTACTAACAAAATTGACAGCCTGTACTCAGATATTCATTTCTGATGTCCCATGTGGGAGAGCAGACAGTGCCAAATTAACAGAATTCATTCTAAAATGTAGGGCTGGGAACAGTGTTCTGTGCTAAAAAGACACCACCTTTTATTTTGTATGAACATCCTAAATGCAATCTTTTTTTTAACCATATCATAGCCCTCCTCTAATCTGACCACAAGCATGAAAGCCTTAACATTTTGACAAATCGCACGCTTTTATCTGGGCTGCAGATCCAACAAGCGGTGCACCGATATATCACCCGTCATTGAAGGATTTGATTAGTGAATGTTTGTAGATTTGAATTTGAGTGTTTAACTGGACTGGAATTGAACAGGGAATGAAAGTAAGCCTTAATATGTTTGGTAAAGATATTCAATGGAGTAGAAGTGACACAGTGTAGGTTCTCAGGTTTTAATTTTGGCCTCCTTTTGTAAGTGGATTTGACACCCCTGGTGTAGAAGAACAGAGAGAGGGTTTTGTTTTTTCCCTATGAGTCAGCGTAGAGCAGGGGTGTGCCCTCGAGGCCTGGCGTTTGACACCTGTGGCATAGAGTGATAGACTCTGGTGAGTGGAGGGAGTCATTTTATCCACCACCAGGTGCAATGGAGGAGCCAGAGGGTGGCCAATGGTGGCCTTGGTCACTATAGATTAATCTTTGGTCACACCAAGGACCACCCCAAACATTTGAGGAAATTATACTTTTTTTTAAGAACTTAAGATATTTATTAAATTTTTAATAGCAACAAAGCATTTCGCACAGTCTATGCATCACACATAAATATAAGTTTGAGCACAATACAGATTTTCAATAAACATCTCAGCATAACATTTTACAGTTCCATTTGGTTTTAACATCACCAAACGACCTGAAAGGAAAGGTCTACCTTGGGTGACAGAGCTAAAGTGTCCCCAACTAATCCCCAAACTTGTACTTTTACATGACTAGGGCTTCTGCAAGTCCCCATGGTACTTTAAAAGTAATTTTTTTAAGTATTAATAGATATGTTATCTTTTTCTATTTGGTATAGTTCCCTTACTTTTTGGATCCAATTGTTGTAAGAGGGTGGCTCTAATTGCATCCACTTAATTTCAGGGCTGCTGTAAAAAGAACATTTAAAATCTATCTTATCTTATATAATTTAGTCCTTCCTTGCACACCTGCTGGCATAATACAGAGTAATGTGACTGTTACATCCTTTATCTAACGAGGTGAGTCAGGTCCTCAGAACAAATTCTTCTTGGTTGAAACGTTGCGTCTTTTATACAAAAGACATCTTCAGTCTGAGGAGCTGCAACAAACTCAAGTCTTATAAATAGCCCCTTCTCATAGTGGATCAACCAGTGTGGTGGTGACGGACAAAACTAGCTGTTCACATGCATGTGAACAACTTCTGCAAATATTTGTTACTTCTCTTGATTTTATAATGGTTTTATGACCCAATTTAACGTTTGAACTATATTTGAGGACTGCGATTTTTTAAGTCTAAAGGCCAAGAGTTGCTAGCTCTATTTCCACTTGCGTAATACAGTTGTTTGGCACAGCAAAGGTTTCCCTTCAATCTTTTCTGACAGCAGACTTGAAGCTCTCTGCAGGTTATATAAATAATTTAAGATGCTGAGTGCACTTCCTTGTTTATGTTCATGTTCAGGTTCTGATTCTATCCTCTGTTCTTTCTGTTTGGCTGCCTTTTGTCTTTTTTTGTTTTGTGTTTGGTTGTTTTTGCAGTTGCATAAGAAATGATGCTGCCTCTTAAACTGGCCTTTGCACAATCCCACAACATGCTAGGAGATGTTTCAGGTGTTTTGTTTGTCCAAGTAATTCTTAAATTCTGTTTTAACAAAAGAAATGAAATCCTTGAGAAGAGAGGCATTAAGTCTCCGTTGCTTAAAGGATGATGTCAAGCCTACATTCCACCACAGAACAACAGGTGAATGATCAGAGATTGTAATGGGGAATATTGTGATGTCTTCAATTCTGTGTAGTTCAGCTTTGGCAGCAAAAAAGTAATCAAACTGTGAATAAGATGCATGTGGGTTCAAGTAAAAAGTAATTTTCTCTCCTTTGGGAATTTGTATAGCTACACATCCACCAAACCAGCTTCTACAGATAGGACGTTTAATTTTACCCATTCTGGAGATGGGGGTTTGAGAAGGAGGTTGCCTATCTAAATTTGACATTACACAATTAAAACACTCTTCCTTGGTCATTGTTCAAACAGTCAGTCACATATGGTGAAGGTCTAATTAGTACTGACCACAGCAGGGTTTTTTCCTTTGCAGAGAAGCAAAGATTTCAGACAAACAATGCATTTCATTGAGGACAGCAAAGATAACATTACTAACACGGATATATATTTACCTCTATGTTACATTTATTGTTCTGGCTAAAGTTTTACAAGGCAATAGCCTATGCTAAATTTTCTAAATGTTAGATGGCTAACTTGAGAGGCATGTAGCTAATGACAAGTGGGTTGGAGGATTGAAGAAATTTTATAATTGTTGATTTTTTAAATTTTACAGATCAGTTAAAATAATCTTCCCATGCTCTGTTCAGCAAAATACGCTGTGCACAGTATTGTTCCGTGCTTCAGCTGTGCAGAAAGAGAAAGTGAAACTAGGCCTGTCACGATAACAAATTTTGCTGGGCGATTAATTGTCTCAGAAATTATTGCGATAAACTGTAACATTGTTTGAAATTTGACAATGAAATGTTGGTTAATTAGTTTTGCGTGTAGTACTGTTTCTGACCACCAGATGGCAGTATAAGACTGTCTAAACCAAAGGACGGATAGTGAGGGATTGAGCAGCGTGTCACTAAGAAAAATGGAATGGAGGCCCCTTGACGTGACATGGGCTATCTCTCTTTCCTTTTCTTCGGTTCTCCAAATGGCGGACGCTCTGTGTGATTTGAGCTCTTTAGCATAGCATTTTTCACACAAAGATTTTAATTTAAAAAAAAAAATTTAATCGGTAAACAAGTTCTCGGCTTCTTTTTGCAGAGAAAAATGACATTTTACACAAAGGCACGGGTTTCAACCGTGAATTTTGGAGCTCTGACAAGACAGGTTTTAGCTAAGCTAAGCTTCCACTGTTAACTTAGCTCGTAGCTGCTTTTAACGATCCAAAAACGCAATTTTGGACAGTTAAAACAGATTTTAAAGAAAAGAGCACAAAGAGAAAGGGAGGGGTCAGTGAAGCGCACCGGAGTTGAGTCTTTTGTCATCCAGTGTCTTCAGTAGAAAGAGCGAAAGACGAAGAAACGATAAAGCCGATAAATGAAAATGAGGTCAATAATTTTCATTTATCATGTGATTAATTGATTTATTGTTTATTGCAACAGGCCTAAGTGAAACTTAAAGTGAATGGTCATGACTTGAAAGTAGTCCGCATGCGGCCTCTGCTGGATAGGGCCCCTAAAATATCAAACTTGCCAATATATCAGCCAGGCTCTAATTGTTAGGAACTTGTGTTGGAGGCAGTGCCAGCCAGCTGACAGATACCGCCAATCATTTGAGTAAAGTAAATGTTGAAAAGTAAAATGGTGAAATATAAAAGAAAATACTAATGCACTAATGCAAGCTTGGCAAAACTGAGATTCAAATGCTTTGTTGTTTTAAGTTTTATTAGATCCTCAGGGAGCAGGAGGATCAGAATGCAAAAATCAGCATTTATTAAAAGTGCATGTTACTAACATAGTGCAAGGTAATGGGTTTAAGTCCCTATAATAAACAGCAACAAACACAGCCACACGGATTGGCTGTGTACAATCACCAATGAAAAGAAGACGTATATAAAGAAATAGTGTGTTTAGACTTCTGCAGATATACAGAAATGTAAACACTTGAATGATGTGGGAAATCTACAAAATATATCAATACAAAATGTGAACATGACAAAATTTGAGCTGTAACTTGTAATATAATACAGGGGTTCAATGGATACAAGAGTATTAAATGTGTTTTCATGAGACAGACTACATTAGAAAAGTAAAATAGCTTATTTTACAGTTAGTGGTTGAAAAGTTAAAAAATTTAAAACATAATATTCCAATATAAAAAAAGTACCCAGTTTTTCCAAGTTGATCTTTAAGTGAAAGTTCGCATTTCAATTTCAGTGGCTATAGCGGGGACAGTAAAGGCCAAGGGGCCATGGACTATATCAAGTTGATGTAGTCCATGGCCTTTACGGGGGTCCCAAAACTCCTTAGTTCTCTTTCTATACGATTCTGAATCTTGCTGGGCAATTCAAAACACGTCACTTCATCCTCATAAGGCTCTCCGTATTTCTGTGAAAGTGGCGCGTGCTTTGGCAACATTGGTAGTGTAATCTGGAAAAATTGTGATTCTTTTAACATTGTAGATAAGTGGGGTTTAAGCCTTGGCTCTTAAAACGTCAGCGGTATCTCCATCATAGCACAGCTTGGCAATAATGATGCAGCATCTATCTCTATCTTCCGGTTTCTTAGGTGCAAGTTTTCAGTGAGAACGGTCAACTTTTACATCCCGGTCCATCCGCACAGCTTCTTTGATAATTTCTGAGACATCATTAGGGCTAAAAGTTACTCATCAACACCGACTATACAGATATTTCCGCGCTTCATCCTCCCTTCCAAGTAGGAGTGCTCTGATAAATCGGCCCTGATTTCCTTAATTTTGGGAAATCGGCCGATACGTGCACGAGAAACCGATTTTACCTATTTCTTTTATCTTAACAACAATTGTCTGAACTTCATTAAAATTTCAGAGCACTACCTCATGGCCAGTTAAACAAGTTTGTATTGTTTCTAGGATATTGTTCAAGGGTATGTTTTTCAATAAAATAATATGGGAAAATTGAAGGTGCATTGCGACCTTATAACACCTGACAGTGTTGCTTATAAAACAAAATTGGTGATCGGCCAGAAAACTGCAATCGGTGCACCCCTACTCCAAGTCTGCATAGCTGTCCCGTAGTTTCACCAGCTCACTCTGGAGTTCATTCATAGTTGTCTGCAATGTATTTACCTCATCAGACCATGCTGACAATCCACCTTTCATGTCCTCAATGTACATCTCCATAAAGGTGATTTCTGCTCGTATTGCAGCGGCATTGCCGGCTATTATGGCCCTCACTGCATTAATGTCAGACCTGAGAGTACCGTGATGAACTCTTCTGACATTGCACTTCACATTTGCCCTGTTTTTATTTGTTTCATCTTGTAAAAGCACTTTGGTCAAAGCAAGGCATTGTTGGAAGGTGCTATGTAAATACATTTTATTATTATTATTACATTTTCTCTCTTATAATTTTGGAAATTTCTCCTTGTATAGAGGCTAAAATGTCTATCTAGCTCTGAAATATCTATCTTTACTTCATGTTGGCTTGCTAGTGCCCCTAGAAATTATACTTTTAAGCAAGATAAAAACTAGAAAGCACAGTTTTCTCAAATGATAGGGGTGGCCAGTTTACGTATAAGTACTGTATACGGTGGCAGCCATCTCGGATTTTGACATGGCAACCCTGTTTTCTAGGGGTGCACTGATAAATCAGCCCCGATTTCCTTAATTTGGGGAAATCGGCCGATACTTGCATGAGAAACTGATTTTACCTATTTTTTTAGTTTTAACAACAATTGTCTGAACTTCATTTATATTTCAGAGCACTACCTTACGGCCAGTTAAAACAAGTCTGTATTGTTTCTAGGGTATTATTCAAGGGTATATTTTTCCAATAAATTAATACTGACAGAGGGTATTTCAAATTAGCAATGCTTTGGTTGTTCACCTGCAGGCATTCCCCTTTGACATCACTTCCTGTTACTGTGCATAAGAATATCTCAGTTTTACCTCAGCAGTGTAGAATTTTTAACGCAATACGATAATAATGTTATAACATTATAAATCTTTCCAAGAAGGCATTCATATTTATTACAAAAATTTGACGTCATAGACATTTTAACGTTCTGCCCTTACCTTTGAGCAATAATAGCAGCTAACCATAAATGATAAAAGTAAACTAAAGCAACAGTCATTGATTCAACCGGTACATCGCTGTCCGGGATTTTTAATATAGCCAGTGCAAAATAAATGCCAGATCATTTAAGATATTCAAAGTTTTATATCACATGAGCACACTGATTGGATTAAGCTTGAAAGTTGAAAAGCAGCAGTGAAGGTTCTGACTTACCGCCAGTGACGACAGTCGTCTTATCGACCGGGTTCCAAGTCTGTCCAGACGAGGCTAACGCTACTGATAGCTGCCAATCATGTCTCATCAACCCGCCTCTGGCGAGATAAACACAGTGCCGACTGGCCTGAACTGCGTCAGCTGTCACTAATAACTACACAATATTTAGTGACTCAAAGGAGAGGCAGTGTTAAAAACAATTAAACTTTACAGCACACAACTCTACGAGTTTGCTGACAGATCGGACAGGACAAGGTTGTGGTCCAGTTAGCAAGCTGCTTAGCTAAAATTAGCATGCGTGTCAGAGCTTTAGGTCAAAAGCAGTATATCAATGTCTGCGTGGGTGAAACTTTGACAAACTCAACCGACTTAATTCTTACGAACAGAAAAAAAAACTCTCTAAATCCAAGGACGACTGCTTTTATCCAGTTAAGAGTGTCAACGCTTCACACTTCCGAGTATCATAGTATCAACAAATACTTCCTGTCACGTGAGAAAAACAACCATTCAGCTTGTGCTGCATTCAGGGCTCAATGTAAATTTCTATGTCTGGGTTCGTGCAGCGCTTGGTACGCTGATCACTGAGGGGTGCAAGATATTCAAGTGAGTAGGAGTTACAATGGAGGAAGGATTTTTTTTGTAGTAGTAGTTTTTTTTTTTTTTTGTCTGACAAAATGAAAAAAAAAAACTACTACTGCAAAAAAATCCCATTAAGCAATGTCAATGACAGAAAATGGAGGATTTAACCTACGTGCAGTCACTTTCATACGAACGTGTACACTTCCTGTTTATCACTGTATTTATCCAGACTCTGTTAAGGTATGGGAAATAGAATAAACTGTATCCACCTTCTAAACACTCAGGATAACGCTGTCTGAATTACATTTCTCCGACAAAGTTTAACCATTTATTTCTGATGATTTTTCACGAAATCCCTCTGGGATCGCAAAGTGTTCATAATGAAAAACCCCGACAATGTTGTCAGAGGATAAGGAGGTGCAGCTCCTGCAGGTAAGGGGCGTTTACCTTCGGGACAAATTGAGATCGCTGATTGGTCAGTTTCTGACGAGCCTACTGGATTGATTGACAGGTGGCAGCGAGAATCAGACTCGTACAAAAAAAGAAAAAGATTTTACTGGCTCGTTTAAGGGTGTCATTTATTCCATATTTAGCTCAAATTTATTAAATAGTTCAGTGAATCTAAGATTTGAGAACTGAGTTTCCTTACAAAATCCTAATGATTGTTTCGTTACAGTGGTGCTGAGTTCAAATTAATGGATGTCTGAGCACCTACAAAAAGGCTAAAATCTCCACTGGAAGGATTTGTTCGGATTAGCTTTGTAAAGATATAGTAGATGCACCTACTTCTAGTCCTGCCATTATGTTTGTTTCTCCTTCCCGTTCCCAACCGGTCGAAGCAGATGGCTGCTCGTCCTGAGCCTGGTTCTGCTGGTTTCTTCCTGTTAAAAACGAGTTTTTCCTTTCCACTGTTGCCTTTGTTCTTGCTCAGGATGGGAGACTGAGATGAAGTGAAGATTCAACGAGTCTGCTGGAAAGTTTTTGTTCAGTGCCCTGAGACAACTTCTGTTGTGATTTGGTGCTATTTAAATAAACTGAATTGAATTGCTGTATGAATGTGTGTGTGGAGGTAAATGAGGACACAGACTGTAGTGTAAAGTGCTTCTATAAGTACATACGTCCATTTACCATTTAAAGGTTGATTACATTAATTAAGCTATTAGTCAGTAAACTGAAATAAATGTAGTAAAGTGAGGAGAAAATATCACCCTTCTTCATCCCTCACTCACATCGACTACAAGAATCTATGCAGCTATTTAAGAAGAGAGTCAGCATCACCAGAGGAGCCAACTTAAAAATTTAGAGCACAGAAAAAACAAAACAAGAACTGCATTTGACACGCAGATCATACTTGTATTTTTTGCAGCAAAGCTGCTTTTATTGTATAAAAATTATATAAAGTCACTACAAGAAACACTCAAACAAAATGTACACAGATGTTTGTTTTCCTCTAACAATTCAAACTATAAAAATAGATCAGAATATTTTCTCTGAGCTACTTTTGAAGATGAGATTAATACAAAAAAAAGGTATACAGAAACCTATAGTTGAACGTTATCCTATGGTACAAAAACGTAATGTTATAAAGAAAACAAAGAATTAACAGACATGGTTCAGACTGAACACACACATACGCATGAGATCAAATCTTTAAAGAACTTCCAATATGATCTAAAACACTACAACGTAAAATAAGTAAAGCACAATATATGGCATGTTGAGAATATAAAGATAATGCAAAATGTAAAACAAAACACCGCTACAAAAAAATACTTTTATATTTCAAGCTAAATACTGAAACAGCTCAGTAGTATTAAAGCGTGTATGCAGTTTTATTATGCTTCAAAAATCTGTCTAAAAAACAAAAAATGATTGGATTGTCACACTTGGAGGAAAGACAATACAAAATATTAATTTAAAATAAGTAAAAAAAATATTTTAAAAAGTTTTTAAAGAAGGCTTGAGGATTGCTGGTTCAACCTGAAACGTAGTTTAGTGATCAACAAGCCCTGCAGAACTCTCTGTTCAGAATATGAAGCCCAGAAGAAAAAAATGTTTTGGTTGTTTCTGAGTTTCAAGATTTAAATTGAAATGTTGAGAATTAAAGTTGAAGCTGGATTTCCAGACCACTCCTGAGGGCTCTCGTCAGTAGCTGCTCTGTGAGCTTTAGGAGCAGCACGTCAAGAGTCAGGACTTTTGGTGCAACAGCTGAGGAGACCCAGTCCTCTGAAGATCCACAGCTCAGACAGAACTCACAGCAGAACCATCAGCCAGAGTTCAAACAGGTCAGGACCACCAGTTTCATATATTTTTTTAACATAAAGGTCATTTTTACACTTTAACAGATTTTTCCACAGAATGTTTAGGGTTAGCCGAAAATGTCTTACTGTAAAACTTTCAAATCTTTTTTAACATAACATAACAAAACAATGACATAATGCCTTTCTCCTGACTCAGTCAACATCAGCTGAAAGTCCTCCAGCGACATGTTACATTTCACACAACTAGTTAGACTCACAACAAGGAGCTCCAGAGCTAAACCACCCTGTTCAGCTGGGAGGAGAAAGACGTGTCCGATGAGGAGAACAAGACGTTGTGAAATATGTGAGACCCTGTGAGAACTAAAACCTCTAGTTTTTAACAACCTGTGTTTTTTGTTTGTTTTTTTAAATGAAAACCAGGAGTGGCTGTGAAAGGAGGTGCGGGCCTTTATTTGTTTCAGTAAACTTGCAGTTTGTCTTTCTGCTGCATGAACACGGTTTTAGTGTAACTCTGTATTTTCCCCCCTCTCTTTTCTAACAAATAACATTTGGATTCATAGCTGAACTAAACAGGAACAGTAATAAATATCTAAAGCTCTGGATGAAGACTATTTGATTTGGAAGAGGTAGAAAAGCCTTCAGGGTTTAGCTGGGAACTTTACAGAACTACAGAAGAACTCATGGGTTCTGTCTTACACACGATTCACTGCTTTCCAGAACCCTCCCTGAAGGTTCAGTGGGAACCTAAGGAGATTCAGACATTGAGGAGGAAGTTGTTTTTTTCAAGAATGAAATGGAAACGTTGAGAGAAAGTTTAAAGAAAAAGAAAAAAAAAAAGAGAGATGCAAATGGTGGCTGGTCTAAAGTCGTACCACAGGGTTTTTCTGATGCTCACAATCTTGTCACTTGAGTTTTGAACATGTTCAAAAACGTTATATTACAACTTTTCACTGAAAACAGTTGCAGTCTCTGTATACATGTCCATCACAGGAGACTGACACGGGTACAGGAGCTCTCCTTGGGACAGAAAACATTGGAAGCTGCAGTCCTGAATGTTCACGTCTAAAAACTAGACAACATTTATATCTAAAGAAAACGGCCCAAATCTGTCTATGGTCATTTCTACAGTGCCCTCCAGCAGATTAAAACATAAACGCAGCGGCAGGTGATGGGCTGCCAAATGGGCCGAGGTGGGTACAATGTGGGCGGTAAGGGCCAATAAAATGATGTGCATAATCTGGAATACAGATTGACAAGACATGCACACAAAAAAATAGACCATGATTTTCAAAAACTGGCCACACAAAATGAGGTCGATTGATGTCCAACACAGTGCAGCTCTCCATCAGTCAAGTTAGGCTTTAGTCTAAATTTTACAAGCACACAATAAGAATAAACATAATGTAAGTTATTTGAATTGAATCTGATGATTTGAGAGTTTTTGAGGTCAACACAGTGAATACTTCTTTGACATAAAATAACCCCAGAGTATGTGTCACTGCAGTTTGCTCCTGCTCACAGCTGCAGCCAGCAGGACCTGGTTTATGGCAGTGGTATTTTATAAACCGGAGTCTGTGCACTAAAGATGTGGAGCTTTAAGCCCTGCCTACTCCCCCGCACACCCCATCATTGTGCTGCATAAACTTTCAAGGATGAAATAACTAATTGTAACCACGTAATAGAAAAATAAACATACAAAATGAGCTGAATCTACAAATAAAAAAGGTCAAAAGTGTATATTTTAATTTTAACGAGGAAAGATCCTGATTGTTTACAGAGCAGACAGGAATTAAAACTGGTCCTGGGACAAGCCTCAGGTCTATTTTCAGCTTATACTCCAGGGATCTTGCATTAGATCCAGTATTTGAATTGAGAGTTTTGGTCTATAATTGAGACTCTTACTGTGAAAGACTGAAGGACAGTCTGTGAGTTCTGCTGTTGTGGGTGAAGCTGCTGCAGCAGTAATAAGCACACTGAACTGTTTTTTTTTTTTTTTTTTTTGGTTATATTTGATATGGTTTTGGTTGGAGGGCACAGAGAGGTACTTCTCTTCTGGTTGAGTCTCAAAACACAAGCTCAAATTTTTCTCAACATCTGTCCAGCCTTACATCCATTATCTTTAACTGTTTCTACCTTTTCAGATCGTGGGGGTCACTGCTGCTCATATCCAGCCATCACTGTGCTGGGGGGGGGGGACACCCTGGACAGGTCTCCAGTCCATCACAGGGACACATAGAGACAAACAAGACAAACAATGGTTCACTCTCTCACTCACACCTAGAGACAATTTAGAGTTACCAATCAGCCTAACATGCATATTTTTAGTCTGTGGGAGGAAACTGGAGTACCAGACAAAACCCATACATGCACGGAGAGAACATGCAAACTCCACACAGAAGGGTCCCCAGACCGGGATTCGATCTGGCAACCTCTTCCCTGAGAGGCAGCAGCTCTACCAACTGAGCCATCATGCCGCCCAAACATCTTGACTTTATTTAAAAAATTTGAATCGCAAAAAATAACAAAAAATAAAAAGATCCTTCTCAGTTTTTTTCCTGAGTTGCCCTAACGCATCATCATAGAAGAATGTATGTGTTTAGTCTTATAAAATATTGAAGGCTCATCCTTCTGCCTCTTAAAACAAGCTAGCCTTAAAGAAGTCTACACATCAGTTTACAGTTACAATCAGTTTTTATAAAAATCAAAGTGTGTGTACTTGAGTTCTGGGATAAACCTTGTTTTTTTCTTTCTGAGTAAAACTTTTCTTTTAATGGACTCGATGATCAACAACCTTTGAGTTTGTGATGATTCAAACTGATGCAATATTAAAACTGGTCAAATAAGACCCTTATTGGAGATGTGGACTGGTTTAGATGCTGGGAATGGGTCTCAAACAAAAGATACTGAAGAAGTAAAGTAATAAAAATGCCCTCTTCTTTTGCTTATCTGAGGAAGTTTATTTTTTCCCAGAATTACCTAGCAGACTTTACTTCCTGTGGTTTTCACTTCCATCTGTTTAAACCTCAAATATAATTATTGCACATGGTCAGTACGACTGTTGCTTTGGTCTGTTATGGTTGTTTATGTTGACAAACAACATTGGAGCAAAATGTGTTTTTCTTTTACTTTTACAGGTGGTCTTAGTAGCCTTCCTGTCAAACACCTAGCCTCTAAACAAACATTTAAAAATAGTCAATTGTTACTATCTGAATGGGCTGCCAGCTTCAAACCGGGCCTTAGTTTCAAACTAAATGAAACCTTGTCACGGTCCGTTTGCAGCCTCCTTGAAGAACAATCTTCTTCTAGTTTCCACTCAAACTAATCTTCAATAACAGTAATGATCCTTGACTCTGTGCAAGAATAAACCCACACATTTTTCTCTGTGTTAGTGGGAATTATTGGGCTCTAAGGTTAAAAAACAGTATTTACTTTGTAGTTCCACACCTTTTAGAGAACTGATTCTCTGCTGACAGGACAAGAACCTTCCTGCTCCAGAAAAAAAATAAAATGAAAAAATCAGACTAGCAGCTGGGATTTTTGGAGTCATCATACCAGAATGTATGGTTTTTTTTTTTTTTAAACTGGTGTTGAGTGGTTATTAATCACAGGCAAAATAGTCTTTGAGAGGTGCAAACAGGTGCCTGATAACAGGGACGCTCCAGGACCGGCCCAGGAGTCTCTGTCTGGCACCACGACCCATGTTGGACACATCAGTGTAGTGGACAGGAAACCCAAAGATCCTAGGGAGAGAAAATAAAAAACAAATTTATTTTTAAACATTTTTTCATTGAAATAAAAGCTGAAATGGCAGAAGTAGACATAATGTTTCCTAAAGAATGCATATCACGCGCTGCCATTGATGTCAAAATTTTAGCCTGAAACCACATTCTATGTGAAGACAAGACAACTAAAACTGTTTAGTTGCAGCTGTTTCACTGTTGTCATATCTGTGTGTTTTGTGTCTACTTGTGATTATTTTTATTTAGTTTCTGAGTCTGTTTATCTTTTGTTTCCAGTTTCCCCAGTATTTCAGTATAACTTTCATCCATTAGCCCACTACTGTACAAACTGTACACATAATATACTACCTATTGTTCATAAGTACTCAGATACTTATATATATTTTTTCTTTTATATAGTTTGTTTATATCCCTTCATATTTATAACCTGTTCATAGTCTGTACACTCACAACCTATAAGTATTTATACTTATAGTATATTCAATGCAACTTACTGTATATTGTAAT
>NC_056508.1:24798966-24803415 GCF_014905685.2 Nematolebias whitei | reverse complement strand
AGCACTTCTGGATAGATGCAAACTGCATTTCGTTGCTTTGCACTTGTAACATGTGCAATGACAATAAAGTTGAATTCTATTCTATTCTATTCTATTTCTCTCCTCATGTAAACGACTCTAACTCCTGCCACTCTCACCTGTTCCTCATTGTCTTTCCCCAGGTGTTTGTCATTGTGTCCCTTTAAGGTCAGCATCTTTGTGTTTCCACCTTGTCCATAGATTGTGCTTCCCATAGCTGTGATGCTCCGTTTCCTCCGTGTCTCTCTGATCCTGCGTGCCGTACTTTGTAAGTTTTGCTACCACGACAGCTTTTTGTTTGTTAAATAAATAAGTTATTCTTTATTTTATTTTATTCTTGAGTTCCCATGTCTGTCTGCACCTGGGTTCGACTACACAGAACTTGCTAACTGTAGCTGTTTGAATGTCGCTGTTTAGCTGATGCTGATTAGCTGCAGCTGTTTGTGGTTAGCTATTTGGTTGTACAATCGTCCATTGCTATATCCCGGTTCACTTCTTGCGGCTTCAATGTATCGTGGGTTTTTAAAACCTGTTTTTTTATAATGTGTGTACTGTACATGCATTTCATCGTCATCATTTTCATCACCATCATTGTCCATTACGAACACCATGTTCGAACATAAGGGTGTCCATATGTGCACTTGGCACCAGGACACCCTAGGTCAAAGATCGATGACTGACTTGTAGTTGTGTTATCTGATCTGTGGCCGTTTGTTTTGGACACTTGAGTGAAGAAAGGAGCTGAGCTGTCAACTGATCACCGCCTGGTAGTGAGTTGGATCAGATGGCAAGGCAAGATGCCGAACAGACCCGGTACAACCAAACGTGTAGTGAGGGTTTGCTGGGAATGCCTGACAGAAGAACCCATCAGAAAGATTTTCAACTTGCACATACAGGAGAGCTTTAACCACATCCCAGCTGAGGCGGGGGGCATTGAGTCCGAGTAGGCCATGTTCTGCGCCTCAATTGTTGATGTGGCTGACTTGAGCTATGGCCACAAGGTTGTCGATGTTTCTCGCGGTGGCCATTGTCGAACTCGGTGATGACACCCTGGGTTAGGAAAGCTGTCCAGCTGAAGGAAGAGTCCTATCAGGCCTTGTTGGCTGGTGTGACTCTGGAGGCAGCTGAGGAGTATCGGAGGGCCAAGCTGTCTTGACTGTTGCAGAGGTAAAAAGCTCAGATGTGGGAGGAGTTCAGTGAGGCCTTGGATAACGACTCTCAGTCAGCTCCGAGAAGATTCTGGCAAACCATCAAATGGCTGAGATGGGTAAAGCAGCACTTTACTAACACTGTGTTCAGTGAAGGTGGGGTGCTGTTGACCTCAACCAGTGATGTCATTGGGAGGTGGAAGGAATACTTCTCGGACCTTCTCAATCCCACCGGCATGTCTTCCACGGAGGAAGCCAAGTTGGGGGACTTCGGGGTTGGTCTGTTTATAACCGTGGCTGAGGTCGCCAAGGTAGTTAAAAAGCTCCGTAGTGGCAGGGCTCCGGGAGTGGATGAGATTCGCTCTGATTTCCTTAAGGCTCTGGATGTTGTTGGGCTGCCTTGATTGGCACGTGTTTGCAACATTACGTGTACATTGGGGGCAGTGGCACTGGATTGGCAGACTGGGATGGTGGTTCCACTCTTCAAAAAGGGGGACTGGAGGATGTGTTCCAATTATAGGGGCATCACTCTCCTTAACCTCCCTGGTAAGGTCTATTCGGGGTATTGGAGAAGCAAGTCTGATCGTTGGTCAAACCTGAGATTCAGGAGGAACAATGCAAGTTCTGTCCGTGGAACACTGGGTCCGCTCTTTACCCTCACTGGGGTCCTCGAGGGGTCATGGGAGTTTGCCCATCCAGTCTACATATGTTTTGTGGACTTGGAGAAGGCGTTTGATTGTGTTCCTCGAGGTACACTGTGGGGGGTGCTCCATGATTATGGTTTCTGGGGCCCATTGTTACAGGATGTTCAGTCCCTATACAAGCAGTGCGAGAGTTTGGTTTACATTGCCGGTAGTAAGTCGGACCCATTCAGGGTGGGAGTTGGACTCCACCAGGGCTGCCCATTGTCATTGATTCTGTTCAAATCTTTTATGGACATAATTTCTTGGTGCAGCCGGGGGTGGAGGGATTCCGGTTTGGTGGCCTAGGATTTCATCTCTGCTCTTTGCATATGATGATGCGGTCCGGTTGGTGTCATTATGCCGTGATCCTCAGCTCTCACTGGAGTGGTTTGCAGCCGAGTGAGAATTGGATGGGATGAGAATCAGCACCTCCTAGTCTGAGGCCATGGTCCTCAGTCGGAAAAGGGTGGATTGCTCTCTTCAAGTCAAGGGTTAGGTTCTGCCTCAAGTGGAGGAGTTCAAGTACCTCAAGATTTTGTTCACAAGTGAGGGAAGACTAGAGTGTGAGATTGACAGACGGATTGGTGCAGCATCTGCAGTATTGTGGACTCTGTACTGGTTTGTTGTGGTAAAGAGAGCTGAGCTGTAAGGCAAAGCTCTCTGTTTACTGGTCAGTCTGCGTTCCTACCCTCACCTATGGTCACAAGCTCTGGGTAGTGACTGAAAGAACGAGATTGTGGATACAGGCAGTTGAAATGGGTTTCCTCCGCAGGGTATCTGGACTCTCCCTTAGAGACAGGGTGAGAAGTTCCGTTATACGGGAGAGACTCGGAGTAGAACCGCTGCTCCTCCAGACAGAAGCCAGTTGAGGTGGTTTGGGCATCTGGTAAGGATGCTCCCTGGGCACCTCACTAGGGAGGTGCTTCAGGCATGTGCGACTGGGAGGAGACCCCGGGGAAGACCCAGGACAGGCTGGAGAGACTATGTCTCTCAGATGGCCTGGGAACGCCTTGAAATGATTAATGTGAATGTTTCTGTTCAGTGCTCTGAGATAACTTCTGTTGTGACTTGGTGCTATATAAATGAACTGAATTGAATTGAACTGAACTGAATTGAAAAAAACGTTCGGAACCACATCAAATGTAAATAAGTTATTGTGGTGTGCTGCCCAGGATGATGGGAGGTCGAGACAGAATGCAGATTCAACTCAATTTTCTGCATCCTTACAGAATTTTTACTAACTGACATTTGATAATATTTGTGAATGTTTTTGTACATTACCCTGAGATGATGTTTGTTGTGAATTGGCACAATATAAATTAACTGAATTGAATTAAAATGTCCCTATTAAAAGTATGGAGGAAAAGAAACAGAAACAGAGCATGTTTTAAGCTCACCTCTCCAGTTCAGTGCACCACAGCACATCCTCCTTCCCATTCATCAACACTGGGAAATGTTGATCTTTGCCTTGTTTGATGGAGTTGGAGCGAGTGGTGATGGTTCTCACTTTCCCAAACTAAAGAAAAACATACACCGTCATACACTGCACACTTGTTTTTCATCTGTGAGTTTCAAGTGCAGAGACCTGACCTTTGCTACTCGGCCATGTTCCAAACAGTCCTGAAGCTCCAGCTTATCCATCCCAGAAGCACACAGACGCCTGAAATGGGAAGTTAGCACGTCAATCTCCAACACATTAACTTTCAGTTTCTCCTTAAATGTATGGAGTGGCATGGTGGAACAAAATTGGAGCTGTCAACTTTTAGCAACAAGATCACAGGATCACCTCCTGTTGGGGCCTTTCTGTGTGGAGATTACATGTTCTCTTTTTGGTTTATCTCTGAGTACTCTGTCTCTTTCCACAGACTAGAAAATACATGTTAGGCTCATTGGTAACTTTAAATTGGCCCTAGGTGTGAGTGAGAGTGTGGTTGTCTTATTTGTAAATGGTAAATGAACTGTACGTATATAGCAGCTTTATATCTAATCAAGATACTCAAAGCACGTCACAACACAATCTGTGCCCTCATTTACCTCCACACATACGATCATACAGCACAGCACTCTACTAGATCTCTACAAAGATAATCTAAACAAGTCATTCTATAGTGACTAATCAGTGCTAGATCACATTCATACACTGATGGGAGTGGGAAACACATCAGAGGAAAGGAGGGGTTCAGTATCTTGCCCAGGGACACTTCAACGTGTGACTGCTAATGGAATTGAACCCCCAACACTCCCATTGGGAGGATGACTGCTCTAACCACTCAGCCACAGCTGCCCAGCTGCCCCTGATTTGTTTCCATGTGTCCCTGTGATGGACTGAAGACCTGTCCAGGGTGTACTCCACCTCTCACACAGTAACATCTGGACATGGGCATTAGCAACCCCTGCAACCCAAAAAGGAAGTGGGTAAAGATAATGGATGGATGGATGGGTGGGTGGATGGATGGATGGATGGATGGATGGGTGGGTGGATGGATAGATGAATGGATGGATGGGTGGATGGATGGGCGGATGGATGGATGGATGGATGGATGGATAGATGGGTGGATGGATGGGTGGATGGATGGGTGGATGGATGGATGGATGGATGG
>NC_056508.1:24794267-24798956 GCF_014905685.2 Nematolebias whitei | reverse complement strand
GATGGATGGGTGGATGGATGGGTGGATGGATGGATGGATGGATGGATAGATGGGTGGATGGATGGGTGGATGGATAGATGGGTGGATGGATGATAGACAGATGGGTGGATGGATGGATGGGTGGGTGGATGGATAGATGAATGGATGGATGGGTGGATGAATGGGTGGATGGATGGATGGATGGATGGATAGATGGGTGGATGGATGGGTGGATGGATAGATGGATAGATGGGTGGATGGATGATAGATGGATGGATGGGTGGATGGATGGATGGGTATGTACAAAGAATTTTGTGAATGGTCAGAACTTTGTGGGTCTGTTTTTGTAGAACAGCGGGTTAACCCCCTCTGATTTCCTTCTGCTTCAGCTACTCTGCTGAGGAGTAGCTGGCTGAGGCTGAAAGAAAATACATCAATCTTTACAACTGTTTCAACAAAACTTAATGTATTAATAATCAAACAACTCATGGAAGGAGACAGTTTATGTTCATGTAGGAGACAGAGTGAAGACACAGGTGGATCTCCATGACTGTGCTGTCCAGGAGGGCGAATGCCTTGACCGGACAACGTAGGGGCACGTTGCTTCCCCGTCTGACAAAAATAATGGCAGACTCTTGGAGACAAATTTGTAAATTAGCACTTCTCTTCAGTTGACAAGAAAAAGCATTCAATTTTAGACTACATTCAGGCCCAGGCCTCCCTTCCAAGTGAGACATGTGATATCAATAGGATTTGTCTGCTTAAAAAAATTGCAGACAGGAAGGTCCTGTAGATGGTTCTCTGCCCTCCCTGTTGGAGAATACTGGCTCCAGATTTCTGAGATGGACCACTGCCGTCCTCAAAGACCCATCACATCACCTGTTCAAAGAGATGCCTTCTGGAAAGTGCTACAGATCCATGAAGGCCCATGCATTCAGACTAAAACAAAAACCTGTGCTCTGAGTAGTTGTTCTTGTTTGAATGTGACATTCGTTCAACCACTGGAGTGGATGGATAAAAGTTTCAGGAGTGATTTGCGACAAAAGGGTGTCAGAAAAAGGAAAAAGTTTACAAGACAGTGGTGAGACCAGCTATGTTGTATGGTCTGGAGACAGTGGCATTGACAAAAAGACAGGAGAAAGAACTGGAAGTGGCAGAAATGAAGATGTTATGGTTCTCCTTAGGAATAACAAGGATGGCTAAGATTGGGAATGAGATCATCAGAGGTGCAGCACAGATTGAACAACTGGGAGATAAAGTTTGAGAGGCTAGACTGAGATGGTTTGGACATGTCCAGAGGAGGGACAGTGGGTATGTTGGTAGAAGGATGTTAGAAATGCAGCTGCCAGGAAAAATACAAAGAGGAGATATATGGATGCAGTTAGAGAGGACATGGAGGTAGTTGGAGTGAGGACAGAGGATGCAGAGGACAGAATGAGATGGAAAAGGATGACTCGTTGTGGCGACCCCTGAAGAGGGAAAAGCCAAAAGAAAAAGAAGTCACTTGTCCACCGCAATAAAATCTCGTAAAAGCAGCACTGTAAACACGCTGGATTTGTTTAGATGTTTGCATACCTGTTCATTCCCGGTAGGTTGCCCCAAAAGTACCGAGCACGATGTGCAGCAGAGACCTCAATAGCATCAATCATCACTGGGTTACACTGTGTACAACACAGAGAGGTAACTCTGAATGTTTTAGTGTCAGAAGTTAACAGTATATTGAGCACAGCTCACTGTACTTATATCATTTTGAGAAAAAAAAAACAACAACAACCATCTTTACACAACCAAAAAGTGGCTATATATCCATTTTTTTATGTTGTCTACATCTACAAATGTTTGTTCTAAAATTAGGCTTCAAATTGATGCACTTAAAAGACATAAATATTTTTTTAGAGACTAGTCTGGTGCTGGTTTAATTCAACAACTCACCTCCAGGAATCGGGAGATATCTCTTTTATCATTGACGCCCATGGCCACCACGTTCTCAAACATCCAGAAAAAGGGCCGGTCCTCTCCTTCTTTGGGCTTGGTCTCGCTCAACAGGCGGTAAAACTCAAAGAACAACCTCCCTGTACCTTCTGGGGCAATCAAACACCAGAGTCCAGTTAAAACCAGATTTTTTTTTTTTCAATATTGTGGGTTTAAATGGTTTACAGCAAAAAATAAAATTATTATTGTGATCGTGTCAAATTTCTCAGAAAACCCTAGTATTTTAAACAGCCTACAAATACCGCCTGAACTTTATGGCTCTTTTTCTTTGCATGGTTGGTTTGGTATACTGCAAGATGGCTTAGGAGTTGACTATCCCCAGGACCACAAAAAGTCATGAGGCTAGTGATTTTTATTAGCTTAGCTTAAAATTAGACCCAGTCTAGAACCCATCTGACAAGGTAATGGGAAGAACTGGTGCAGACGTGATGCTCATATTAGTATTGTGCTAGAATAGCCGCAGTCTGTCTGAGAAAGTTGCGCCAGCATGTGCACAGAGCACACTGAAGCTACAGGAGTCATTCACAGAAGCAGAAACTCTCTGGTGAAGACTAAAAGCAGAATCCTGCCTGACGTCACATGGTTCAATCCTGTCAATCAAAGAGACTGTAGCAGTTCATCGGCCAGTGTCAGGGGGTGTGAAAGTAGGATCTGACTGGGCTGTGATTGGTCAAGACCAGTTGACAACTCAAAATTACAAGAAAACTGTTGATTTTTTTATTGTGGTCTCCCTGGATTCGGAGTGTTGGTGACCAAGTGAGCAGCAGCCAGGTTTTTAAAAAGCAGGCCTTGTTTTTGTGTGCACAACTTGAAAAACTGTATTTTAGGTTGAGCACCTCATCTTTGCCCACATTGGACCTACCTTGGCAGCTGCCTCACATTTACAATTTAATCCACTAGATTACACTGCTGAAATAAAGAAAGGGGTATTTGGACCATATTGAGAACTAATCTTTATCACTGATGTGGTTTTTAACACTGAACGTGTGTCCTGTCTGTGCAGGTGTCAACAGAGGGAATCTGCACTACTAACATGGGTTAAAAACTAAATTTATAAGTATTTGAGATGATTCTGTGCCTATTTGAGAGAAAATGTGTAACACAATCACTGTGAATATATTCAGAATTCAAGCTAAAGGACTGAACACTGTTGGGGACAAAATCTGAAGACTTTTGGGAGACTCCGTTGTTAAACCTGTTCACCAAGTAGCTGCAGCCCAGTGAGCAAACACCTGAAACACATTGTCTGCTGACTAGCCACTGTTGACCTGAGGGTCCATTTATGCGGTGTGTTGTGGAGGAGCAGATGTGAGTGATAACACAGTGTGCATTCTTAAGATGATAAATCCTTCTTTAAAGTAAAAAAAAAACCCCACCCCACCACTATCAGATAGTTATTTAACAATAACACACATAAGCACCAATAAACGATCATCTACACCAGTGGTCCTCAACCCTGGGGCAATGGGTACCGGGCACAGAAGGGAAAAAAAAAGTTTTATTTTGAAAAATCACCAGATTCTCTCTACCACATCAGTCTATGACTCACTCTTGATGCAGGTCAACATACACCAGTGGTTAGTTTCAGTTTGTGCTAGTCGTATGCACAGATCAGTTCTACATTGCTGATGAAGAACAAAGCAGTTCAGCTACGTGGTCTGGAGCAGACAGGTGGAGGTGCGCAGCCGTATCCGTGCATTTTGAAGGATTACACTGCATATTTTTCAACCCGCCTGACAAAGATTGACTATAATACTATAACTAAATAAAAATATAATTTTAACAAGCTTCCTAATATCACGTCAGAGCTGTCGCTTCACATTTTTGCTTCTGCTTAAAAAAAATCTCTGCCCCTAAAAGTTCAAAGTCATGGGTAATTTTATTATAAAACACAAAAATATAATAAAGCGTTTTGCACTAGGCATAAGTTTCTGTGCTTTTGTGAACAATCTGATGTGTGAATCACTGCAGGAGTTATCTGAACTTTCACCGAACTGATGAAACAGACGATGATCTCAGCTCATGAAGCTGTTTGTCGTGCAGAGTATTTGAAGTGAAAAATGTTTTCAATGTTTGTAAAATACACCAGAATGCAGGAAATGGCATGTACTTTATTCAAATATTCAAAATTCTGTTGGTGAGGACTCCCCAGACCCCCCACCCCCCACCCGGTCCATGGTGCAATAAAGGTTGGGGACCACTGATCTACACGATGCAACAGAACACACAGGTCATTTACTCAGAAAAAGTTAAATTTCAGTTTATAGAAACTATGGATTTAGACGTGTCACTAACCATAGAGGCCTTTTCTTGCAGGGTTGACAATAGAGAGGTCATTGCAGGGACTTCCTCCGATCACCAGGTCAAATGGACCCCATTCCTGAATCTGAGACACAACGTCGCCACTTTGTGTTAGACCAGAGACTGACAGGAGAGTTTAAATTAAAGACAAAACATGAACTAAATCGCTTGAACTGAAGTGAGACTCGTTCATTCTGCTATGCTTTATATGTTCAGTGATTTTTTTTTTTTAATTTAAGTTAATTCTACTTAATGTGTCTACTTCTTGTTGTCCAGTGGACTTTACGTCTGTTTCCAACTGAAACAAACAGACATATTCCATCTACACATGTCCAGTTTTAACTATGGCAATTCACTTAAAAATAATAATAATAATAATAATAATAATAATAATAATAATAATAATAATAATAATAA
>NC_056508.1:24772457-24794257 GCF_014905685.2 Nematolebias whitei | reverse complement strand
AATAATAATAATAATAATAATAATAATAATAATAATAATAATAATAAAAAGAAAAGAAAGAATGAAAAAAATATTAGATCATTTTAGGAGATGAAACACAGTAAAAACCTGTCTATCCGTATAAAACAACAAATGTCATTTCCTCAGAAGTTTTGTTGTCAGTTCTGTCTTCAGCTGAAAAAGAAGTCACTTCCTGATTATCCACTGAGTCTGTCATTAAAAAAAATGCAGGGCGGAGAAGACATGTAAACTTTAAAAATATATTTTGCTTTTCTGAAGTGGGGTTCAGGGGAAAAGTTCTGAACAATAAATATATTAACTGTTTGGAGACACAGAGTTGGTTCCAACAAGATGGAAGTTTTTAGACAACTTCATTTTGCACATGATCAAGTGGTTCCTCTAAACACGATTGGTAAAGCTGTACAATTAGAGCATTGTATAAAGCTTGTATGTGAGCAGCAGTGAGTGTAATGCAGCCCAAGGGAACTTCTGCAAGGAAATGTTAAAATTTTTTGACAAAACACCGTCTACATATAATGTCCAAACACACGTTTGTCTCAACAGCAATTACAACTTTTACTTGAAACACAAATGAAGCACCTACTTCACAGCCAACCCACCATTCATTTAACTTGACATGGACATGTTGGATGACATGTTGTGCCCCAGGCTGCCCTTGAAGTCCTACTGCTGCTGCAACTGCTTTATGCAAATATATACAGAATTCTACTGTATGTAAATTAGAGATGCACCGATCTGATACCAATATCTGTATCGGTACCAATATCTGTATTGGTACCGATACAGATATTGGTACCGATATCGAAAAAACTTCTGCATCGGGTATCGTGACAATGTGACCGATCCATGACTGGGCAGATCTATTCACTCTAATTCTATGCTTTGTGCTCTGAGTGATGTTACGTGCTAGCATACTGACTGAACAAATTAAAGTTGTGTTGTTTTTACATGTTTGACCAAGCTTGTGAAGCTCTTGGTGTGTTTAAGTGTGTTGCTCTGGTGCAGAGTTTTCAATAAATTTGTAATTCAGTACATTCATGTCTGCATTTAAAAAAAACTAATGTTTTAAGTTAATTCAGCATGGGGTTTGTAAGCTCAGTCATCCAGGTAGACAACAAAAATGGCTAAATCATATCATCTGGACCTGTTTCAGAAATGGGTCTAGATGACATGATTTAGCCATTTTTGTTAATTCAGCACAGTTTTTCTGTATCGGATCGAGATCTGATCAGTATCAACCGATACGAAACCGTAGGTATCGGATCGGAAGTGAAAAAAGTGGATCGGTGCATCCTTAATGTAAATATGCATGTGCTGCTGAATTAGCCATTAGAATTAAGGTTATTAACACATTATTAACATATTATTAATGCATTATTAATGCATTATTAATGCATCTATGCAGCAAATGGTTAACGCCAACAATTTTTTAAACGGTGTTAACGGCGGGACCAATGACACACACACACACACACACAAACACGTGCATCTCAACCAATGAGAGCCTTTGTTTTGTTTCTTGCGTGCAGAGCTCACATGAACCAAAAGGAGCAGCAGGACGCAACAAGAAGAAAGGTACCGGACTTTTACATGGGCATTATTATTTCAAAACTTTTCCCGATGGCAGGCTGGATAGAAGTAAAGTTATCTGTATGCACTGCAGCAGTAAACTGTCACTAAAGGTGTAGTTAGAGCTTGAAATATCACTTCAATTCAACAACAACAACAGCAACATCAAATTGTGGGTGGAAAAGGTGAAACACCCACACCTCCCTCCACCCTCATTCGCCCCACTCTGGGCCCCTGAGCAAGCCCCTTAACCCCCACCACCTGCTTCCTAAACAGGTCGCTCTTGAAAATGAGTTCTCGTGACTCAGTGAGACTACCTGTATAAATAAAGGATAAATTATAAAAAATAAAAAAAAGACAGGCTAACAAATGCTATATCTGGAAGTGGATTGTTACAAATTGCAGGCCTGTTAGCATTGAGGAAGATGCTGGTCTGTGTGACGTCCTTAGAACTGCAACAAATGACAGTATGAGCCTCCCTCACAGCACACCATCACAAGAAGAATTTGTGAGTTGTATGAAAATAAAAGAGCTACAAAATGTTACAACGTGCACCAACTGTTGCTTTCACTGGAGACTACAGGACATCTCTGGGTAATCATAACTACCTCAGAGTTACATTATATCGATGCACAGTGGACGCTGCAGTCACATGCTCTGACTGTAATGAAAACAGGACAGAGACATTTTGCTGAAAATGTGCACAGAACATTTTATTATTGTTGCTCAGCAGTGGAACATTTCACATAAAGTCAGCACACTCAACACAGATAAACATGATGGCTGCTGCAAGACATCTGCCTTTTGAACATGTCCCCTGCATGGTCTCCAGCATTCTGTCCCAGTGTCTCTGCAGAACAGTGTGTTTGACAATGTCCTCGCCAAATGCAGAAAAGTCGTGGACCATTTTAAACATAGTCAGAGTCAGAGTCAGAGTCAGAGTTTCTTTATTGTCATTCGCACCTCATGTGGTACATGTGGTGGAGCGAAATTATGTACGCAGGGTCCCAGTTACATCCAACAATAAAATGTATAAGAAAAACAGTAATGACATCTAAGATATGAACTAAGAAAAACATCAACTAAATATACACTAAGCACTCATAACATAAAACATTGAACATCAGCACAAACATGAACATGAGTCTGTGAGTAGATGTGCACGCATGAACACATCAACATTTAAACAGATCAGCAGCAACATGAAACAGATCAGCAGCAACATGATATGGTTTTTCACAGTGATTATTCTAGTTAGAGATTCATGAGTCTAACAGCCTCAGGGTAGAAGCTGTTCCTCAGTCTAGTGGTTCTACACTTAATGCTCCTTAACCTCCTTCCTGAGGGGAGTGGGGCAAAAAGTGTGTGTGCTGGGTGGGTGGGGTCCTTCATGATGCAGGTGGCCCTCTTCCTGCATCTGGAGGTGTAGATGTCTGTGATGGTGGGGAGACTGATTCCAACAGATTTCTGTGCAGCCTTCACCACTCTCTGCAAAGCTTTTCTTTCTGCAGCTGTGCAGCCTCCATGCCACACATTGATGCTCGAGCACAGGATGCTCTCCACTGCACACCTGTAGAAGGAGGTGAGGACTGAGCTTCCCAGACCAGCTCGCCTCAGCCGTCTGAGGAAGTAGAGTCTCTGATGAGCTTTCTTGATCAGGCTGGTGGTGTTGTTGCTCCAGCTGAGGTTGTCATTCATGTGTACACCCAAGTACTTGTAGCTGGAGACCACTTCCACCGCAGATCCTCTTATGTTCAGGGGGGTGTAGGTGTTTTTGTTCCTTCTGAAGTCCACAATCATCTCCTTTGTCTTCTTCACATTGATGTGAAGGTTATTCTCTTTGCAATAGCTCTCCAGGTGTTCCACCTCTTGCCTGTAGCTGGACTCATCATTGTTTGTGATGCATCCCACCACCGCTGTATCATCTGCAAACTTTACAATGTGACAGCCTGGATGGGTAGCTGCACAATCATATGTGAGCAGAGTAAACAGAAGGGGGCTCAACATACATCCCTGAGGAGAGCCAGTGCTGAGGGTTATGGTGGAGGAGGAGAGGTTGTGGATCCTCACTAACTGTGGTCTGTTTGTTAAAAAGTCTAGTACCCAGTTGCAGATGGAGGGGCTTAGTCCTAGTGTGGATAGTTTGTCCATCAGGGTTTGGGGGATCATGGTGTTGAAGGCGGATGTGAAGTCCACAAAGAGCATACGGACGTAAGAGTTTTTCTGCTCCAGGTGGTTGAGTGCAGTGTGGACCACAGAGGAGATTACATCCTCTGTTGATCGGTTCTCACGGTATGCGTACTGATGAGGGTCCTCGTTGATGTTGATGGTTGTTTTGATGTGAGTCATGACCAGTTTTTCGAAGCATTTAGCGACTATCGGGGTGAGGGCCACTGGCCGATAGTCATTCAGACCAGTCACTGTAGAGCTTTTTGGGACTGGGATGATGGTGGCAGTCTTCAGGCAGGTGGGAACTGTCTCCAGGGTAAGTGAGGTGTTAAAGATGTCTGCCAGCACCTCACAGAGCTGATCAGCACATTCCTTCAACACTTTTCCGGGGATGTTGTCTGGGCCAGTTGCTTTGTGCGGATTAATCCTCCTGAAGGTACTCCTTACTTCTGCTGAGGTCACGCTGAGATGCTCTTCATCCGGTGGCGAGGTGAGTCTGGTGCTGGGTGGTCTGTTCGGGTCTTCAAAGCGTGCATAGAACTTGTTGAGGGCATCAGGCAGAGATGGGTCTTTGGGACATTGTTCGCTCCTTCCTTTATAATCTGTTATGCACTTAATGCCCCTCCACATGCTCCGAGGGTCTTGTGAGATAGTCCAGCAAATGTTGCAGAATTAGAACAACAACAAAACTGGACATGGACAAAAAGAAGAGTCACTCATACAAGATGTTCCAACCAGATGGACTTCAACTCTGGACATGATCAAGTGTCCTCAGAAATGAACAGCCACTGAGACATGTCTTTGTCACACACAAGATCAAGACAGCTGAAATGGACAAACTACAAGAGTTGGAAACGCTCCTCAAGCCCTGCAGGTATATTTTACTTCATATATTTTTCATTGTCCTGTTTGTATGAGATATATAATGTACTGTGTAAATGTACCATAAATATGTGAACAACATTTTTTTGTTTATATAAGTATGTAAATATAATACAGTTCAACTAAAATAGGTCCGATTTTTTGTTGTTGCAGGGATGTGAGTGAAATTCTGTGAGAACAAATTTATGTCTCATGCTCTGCCATCCGGGCAGCACGGTGGCGCAACTGGTAGAGCTGCTGCCTCTCAGCGAGCAGGTCCCTGGTTCAAACCCCGGTCCAGGGGCCTTTCTGGGTGGAGTTTGCATGTTCTCTCCGTGCATGCGTGGGTTTTCTCCGGGTACTCCGGTTTCCTCCCACAGACCAAAAACATGCATGTTAGGCTGATTGGTAACTCTAAATTGTCCCTAGGTGTGAGTGAGAGAGTGAATGGTTGTTTGTCTCGTTTGTCTCTATGTGGCCCTGTGATGGACTTGCGACCCGTCCAGGGTGTACCCCGCCCCTCGCACAGTGATTGCTGGACATGGGCACCGGCGACCCCCGTGACCCAAAATGGAACAAATGGGTAAAGATAATGGATGGATGGATGGCTCTGCCATCCTGCCTGCGTTTTGCCATCTCTGTCAGGTCATGGAGAGCTCTGATGATGATCCTGCCTAAAAATGTGTAATTTTTTCTCTAAAATAAACTAAAAACACCGTTGCCCTGGCAAATAGCTTTGGTTTCATATTTGATATGGAGTTGATCATGTTTATGTTACTAGAAATATTTTAATTGCTAGGGGAACACTGCTGTTAAAAAGTGCTTTTTTAATGGATTGAACTTTTTTTTAAAAATAAAACAGTACCTTAAAAACGTTCTAAACATCTTTAAGTCATGATTTATTAATTTAATAATGAAATTAATCACAAAAATATTTGAGATTAATTGCAATTAAATTTTCTTAATCTTTGCCCAGCACTAATATATAATTATATACATCATATGCATTGTGGATGGAGAGTTTTAGTGTGACCAGACAGGCGTTTGCCTCAGAGAAACTTCTATCACATTCATGGTTGAAGGACAGCGTCAGCTGAGTGGAGAAGTTTGTTATTTGGACATTGAATGGTGGGAGGCACACCCTCTTATTGCTAAAGTGGTTTAGCCCTGGATCTGAAATAGCAAATGAGAAGAGATACGCCTCAAACCACCAGGAAGTGAAGTTCCGCAAAAGAAAAAAATAAAATAAAATAAAATGATAATAAAATAAACTAGCAAATTTGCACCTTCAATTAAGGCATAATTAATATGTAAACAATGTAAAAAGTACTTGTTGTTTATGCATTAACACATAGTTTACTTGTTAATTACGCATGAACTTTTTACGCGTATGTATCACGTAAACAACACATACATTAAACGTTGTTTGCACGTTAAAGTCATATGAAAAATTCACGAGTATTTGGCCCAGATGGCTTTCCATGGTTAACCAGCGTGTGCATGAAGGGCCATGAAAACTAGCAGCTGTTTTTATTCCAGTGATAACTGTTGGACGTTAACGCTCTTTGTTCAAAGAACTGATGTCAAAATGGCCAGAATATCCCATCAACTACAATTTGAAATGAACAACAGAGATGAGATGGATTCATTGTTTCCTGGTTGGAGTTTGATTCATTTCAGTTCACCAGAACAAAAGAAGACTGAAGAGCGTGTCTTTCTTACATTTTTCTTGGTGATGTTTCGAACATCGTGGACATACTGGATCTTTCCTTCATGTCTGACAACACCCACTGAGATGGAGTCCTCACACACCTCTGACGCCACGTACTGGTCCACCTTAAAACCCAGGTCCCTTAGAACCAGGTAGCCTGAAACCGCAGAACACAAAAACATCCAAAACGTCTTCAAATATATAAATCATCACACAAACACAAGATCTACATTTTCAAATTTGTTCAAGTTCAAGTTCAAGTAGGTTTTATTGTCATTCGCATCACATGTGGTACATGAGGTGGAACGAAATTGTGTACACAGGGTCCCAGTTACATCCAACAACAGCAAACATATAAAGTTGAAACAAGGATCCAAGATATAAGCCAAGAAACACGCTAAACACTAATAGTGCAAAACAATAAGCCGAACAACAGCAGCATGAGTCTGTGAGAGTAGAAGAGTAAGAATGAATACAGCAGCATGAAATAATCAGCAGCATGAGATCAGCAGCATGGATAATCAGCAGCGCACATCACCAATCAAAGTGGCATTACAGTGATTTTTTTCTTTCTTTTCCCACTGTGATAATCCTGGTTAGGGATTCATGAGTCCAACAGATCTCAGGCTAGGCTCAGGGAGCAGCTGGGGGATTAAGAGCCTTGCTCAAACCCAGAGTGGGGCAAATGAGGGTGGAGGCAGGTGTGGGTGCATCATCTTTCCCACCCAGATTTTTTGTAAGGGTCAAAAGATTTGAACCTGTGACATCTCATTCACAGGCTGGCCTTCTGTAACCTCTGCCCCATACCTGTAGAGAGCCAGTCCATGAAGACGATCGGTCGCTGATGTCTCTTGACCCTGAGGGATTGGAATAGTGAATATTTGTAGTTTTCAAGATGAATGTTTTTCTGGTCTGGAACTGAACAGGAACTTGAAGAAAACCTTAATGTGTTTGGGGCAAGATATTCAAGTGGGCAGGAGATACAGTGAGTAGAAGAACAGAGTTTTTTTTTTCCTTGTCTAAGGCAGCACAGAGTGACGGATCCTGGAAAGTGGAGGGTGCAATTTTCGCCATTTTGACATGGAAATCCCATTTTTGAAAGGAACATTTCTTAAGCCTAGATGCTGCCACAGACATAAATGGAAGTCCGTACCTCACTTATTTTTCAAGTAATTGCACCACAACATGAATGGACGGACAGACAGATGGACAGAGCGTATTTCCAATTTCTCCTTTTCACTCCACGATGGGTGACATTTAGAGACAGTGCAGATGTGGCAGTGTCCAACTGGCACTGGGAGCAAGCTTGAATTTATGTTGAGAGTATGGACATAGTTCTTGCTTTGGTTCTACAGGGCCTGAAAAGCTTCGCCGTCTCCCAGTTCACCTAAAAAAAATGCCTAAAGAAATACATTCCTAAGTTTTCTCTTGGTCCTTGAAACATGTCAACTGGACAATGAAACCTGTTCAACCTAAGCAACTTTACAAATCTTCCCATTATGCTTGAAAAATAAATGTTAGTGTGTCAGTGCCTACTTTGATCAAAGTAAATACATTCTTCTGCACTGTGGATGAAATGCTTGTATTCATAACACCGACATGGGTTTCCTGTCACACTAAAGCTTCGTTACAAAACTCACCAGTGGCAATGCCATCAAACAGGGAGAGGACTCTGATTGGTCGTCTCTGCTCTGCAGGGACTGCTGGGAAAATCTTAGTTTTCTCCTGAAAGAACAACAAGACATTGTTGGTAAGTCGGAGTCATGTCTGAAAAACATTTTCTTTGATTTAGTCCATACACCAACACTTTTTATCATTGTAAACTACCAAAACCACTGAAGCAACTTTGTGAAAAGTAAAATAAACAAGACTAAAGTATAGTTTTTACCATGATGTTATGTTATATTTTGAACAAGCTTGAGCATAGATGTGTGTGCAGTGTTCAGATCAACATTTTTTCTTTCTTCTACGTTGTTGTCCCCCCATGACCCAAAAAGGAAGAAGCGGGTAAAGATGATGGATGGATGGATGGATGGATGGATGGATGGATGGATGGATGTGCTGACTTTCATTGTAATGTGTGGCTGCATCTAAGTATAAGAAATTTCACTATCAAAAATTTAGTTGTCTGGTCAAAATCCAAGATGGCCACCACCAGCTGTTTCAGGTGTACCACATATGGTAGCCAGAATTAAAAAACTGTTTTTTTGTCTATTTGTTTTGAGGATCACACTAGAATAAATGCCTTTCTGGCTGATGACCATGGTACCTAGAACAGAGGACCGTGTTTAGAAATGTAGATATCTGTGAAGGCTGGAGCTAGCTCATTTGGCAGTTCAGTCACAATCTAAGTCCTGAATATCCTCTAAAGTACAGATATAGTGACAAGAGCGTCTAAGAAACAGCCTGTCATAGAGTTCGTTCTGAGGTCTGTACTCCTGAGCATCACGCGAGTAAGAACAATCAAAGTTCATGCGTAATAAATGTCTGATGAATCAAAGACAACTTGAAGGCAGGAGTAAAAGCCAAAACGCTCTTGAGCCAAAACTTCAGAAAATGCATGTGCCCAATACAATTCTAGGAGGATTCTAGGACCTTCAGGCTATAAAAGCTGCTCTTCCCACCTATTTATTGATGACAGCAACTTAATAAAAAATTGGTGAAGAGCTGGCCCAGCGTTCCATGGACCTGCATTGTTCCTCCTGAATCTGAGGTTCGGTTCATTGATCAGACTCTCTTCTCCAGCACCCAAATAGACCTTACTGGGGATGAGTCTTCAGACTTCTTCAGTGTCAAACTAAAGAAAGTCTTTTGGATAAAAGATGAAACGTTTCAACAAAGAAGAACCCGTCCAGAGGCCCTGACTCAACCTTGCTAGATTTTTTTTCTTCTTCTTTCGGCTGCTCCCTTCTTCAGAGGTCGCCACAGCGAACTAACTCGCACAAAGACTTGCGATTGTTTTTATGCTGAATGCCCTTCCTGATGCAACTACAGACCACCGAGCTACCACAGCCCTCTGTGTGGAGCAGAGAGCTACCGACAAGAATGCCCGGGGGAGCAGATGGTGGGGGTTAAGGGCCTTGCTCAAGTGCTCCGAGTGGTGCAAATGAGGGTGGAGGCAGGTGTGGGTGCTTGTACTGAAACCAAAACACAACTTTAATATTGAAAATTATCAATGTAAACCTAAATTTGATATTTAACCTTCATTTTTAGAGCAACTACTACTTCTGAATAGACATTTGAATTTAAAAGTGGCAACTGAATGCTTCAAAAATCTTCATGTGATCCAGAACAATGAAAATAAAAATAAAAAAACACACTGTGCGGGGTTTTCCTGCAGGCTCAGAACCCAGTGTTTTGGTCCCACCCACTTTACATCAGCATTCTGATTGGTTAATTTTCCTGTCTGTTATCAAACAAACGTCCTGCAGAGACGAGTTCAGCCTTCACTCCTGACGTTCTAATCAACAAGAGCGCCTTCTTTTTCTGCCTGGAGACACAGATTTAAAAGAATCTGATTGGATAACTGTATTTGCATGAATTAAAATAAATTGTGCTCAACTGCAAAGCACCTTACAGAAAATAAACTAACCTAATCAAAAATAAATAAATTAACTACATTGAATATGTTTATTTTAAATAAAATAAACAATATATAAAAATTCTAAAAGTAACATTTTATTTGTGCTGAATTCTTCTGCCCTCTCTGAGTGCGCTGGAACGTTCCCTGCTGGTTATTATAAATGGTTATCACAGAAAAATCCTACAGATATAAAACAAGATCTGCCCTAATTCTTCATACATAACAAGCTCATAAAACAAAGCACCATTAAAGAATAAACTGTGGCAAACTTGGGAGTTACTTTGCATAACTTCTGTCTGTTTTATTTATCATAATAAATAACCATCAGATTAGTTTATGGTTTCCTGAAAACATACTATTTTCCAAATAAACATATTGACTAACGGGCTTTTTCAGAGGAAGGAGGCTGATTTATTCTTAATAACAACACTTTTATAAATATAAACATCTGCAAATCATATAACAGTCTACATGAGTTAAGGTTCTGGGATTGACTAAGCTTGATAATACTGATGCCACCATGGTTAATCTTTTGTGTGTGTGTGTGTGTGTGTGGGGGGGGGTTATAAATTATACATATTAGTCTTATATATTCTGTATGAAATTGTCTAAAATTTGAAATTTGATTTCACTTTACAGAAGACTATTCTATACTTTAATATGGAATAGTATGATCGGTTCATGATGGCAATAAAAAGTACAAAATATCCAAGGGAGTGAATACTTTTCAAACACATTGATCAAATGACTCACAAACTCCTGTCCGTTGTCATTAGCAAAGAACTCCTGCAGCTTCATGCTCCAGTCGTGCCGTCGTTTGAGGACCCCATACTGCAGGAGGGGCTGGCACATGTAGCATCGCCATGGGTCCTGGTACCGAGCGCTGTTAGAAGCTCCGGGGTCAATCAGGATGTCCAGACAGTCCACACAGAAACATCTGGGAGAACAGGCATAAACAGCTGGAGAATCATGCTGACAAAGGAGAATCACCACTGGATCCTCCAGATCCACTTGCAGCTTAGTCAAAGATTTCTCCAAAGAAACCTGTTGTAGAAAAATATTCTCGCTTTATCTCACTTACTCAAAAGGAGCCACATTTGATAAGAGGAGATTTTTAAACAGTTTTTACTGGCAAGGTCAGATTTTCAGGACAGGTTACACAGATATACAGGAAGTACACGCATGAAGCCCAGTCATAAAAATCTGCCACGAGCCGTGTGTGAAGCTTGTTTTTATATGCTTATCAGTTCAGCCAAGATCACAGACTTGGAGGAGTCCTTGGAGTGCCAGCTGCACGTAGCAGCCTCACCCAGCTCCTCATTCAGCGCTCTCTGCTTACCCAAACATATGGTTCATGGGCAAAATTAACATTCTCAGCCATAGTCATTAAAAACATCCATAAACTTTGACCAAACATTCCCTAACAAAACCGTCCCGGTGAGATCTGACCTTTGATGTGTTTAACACAGTCAAAGGTCAGATCTCTCCCTGTGTGTGTGTATTTGGACATGTCTTTTCAAGTTCTATCCATCCATTTTCTTTTAACCACTTCTTCCTTTTCACGTCGCGGGGGTCACTAGTGCCCATATCCAGCAGTCACTGTGTAAGAGGCGGGGGACACCCTGGACAGGTCCAACACATGGACACATAGAGACAAACGAGACAAACAACCATTCACTCTCTCACTCACACCTAGGGACAATTTAGAGTTACCAATCAGTCTAACATGTGTTAGTGTATGTGCAGTGTTTTATACTGAACTATAATATAAATGCAACACTTTTGATTTTGCTTCCATTTTTCATGAGCTGAACTCAAAGGACTAATACTTTTTTATGTAGACAAAAGGTGTGCAGGTGTTGTGTTTGTGTTCAGTGTTGCATTTCTATTTTTGTTCAGTGTCATGTTTAAAGCTTGTGTTTGTCTTTGTGTGTTTTTGTTGTGAAGCTACTGGTGGACCATGCAGGTGTTTCCTCTGGGTATGAAAAAGTCCAGACTGTGTGTGTGTGTGTGTGCGTGTGTGTGTGAAACCTGCAGCAGTTGGCATTGCCACAGAGCAGAACCTCTCGACCTCCACAGCAGACAGTGCAGTAGGACTGGTAGCCATCATCGTCGTACATGTAGGACGTTTCCAGGTACACATCCTGAACACAACACAGGTGTGGCAGCTTTCACCTCCAGCCCAGCTCTCAGACAGCTTTGGATTCATTTTACTACGATGTCAAAATAAACCTGCAGAACACGTCTGATAGAAAATTAGAAATTGATCCTGATGCTTTTCATGGCAAATATGTCTTTCAGCTCATTCGGCTGTCAAAACATGAACCGTCCTGCTGTCCTTCGGTCAAAATGACCCACCAAGACAGTTTCAGGACTTTATGGCTAAAACTTTGGGGTTTTCTAACATTGATACATTCAGACATGAACTTTATTTACAGTTTTTGTCTTTTTCAGATACATTTCAAATCTTTCAAAAACAGTGAGCTTTTCTGCACGTTTTTTTAAATATTTTAAATGTTCTTTTAATCTCCTTGTGTGGGTTTTTGTTTTATCTGTTTGTTTCCATGTGGTTTTTCATCTTGACACTATCACTAAACATAGTTTTACAACAACTTCTTCCACACCACATTCAGCCAGATGGCAAGAAGTAAATAAGGGCTGTATGTGATTGTGTGTTTGTGTATACAGTAGTCCCTCGATACGTCACGGTTCGACTTTCGCAGACTCACTCTTTTGCTGGTTTTCAATCCTGTACACGACGCATGATTGTCAACTTTAATATTACTCACATGATTGGAACGTTAACGGGAGTGGACGGGAGCAAGAATCAACCAATAAGACCACAAACAAAAACAAAAACAAAAAATAACACTTGGGACAGGTGCTGCCATTTTGTAGTTTTCTTTCAATAAACCTACACTGTCGCAACTAACGCAAGTCAAAAGAACTACACAGCCCAGAAGCCAACAGTGCTTCTGGCTACTGCTTTCTACTGAAATTCATAGAACAGAAATGGAGGGAGCAAACACTAGAAGAGAAACTGATGCGGTAAAAATAGTTTTGCAACGCAATTTAAGAAGTAACAATCTATTTATTAAGCTCACAGAACTGGCAGGAAAGTTGCAAATAATCCTGAAGCTGAACTCGTCCATCAAGCTGTATCTTCATTGGTGAGTACCCATATAAAATTTTGCAGTGCTGTACAGTACATATACATATGTTGTTAAAGAGTTTAAAACATTGCAAGTGTGTCGGTAGGGTTTATAAAGCCTTGAAAAGTATATAAATACTAAAATTAATATAATGTCCCTACGTCGCAGATTTTCACATATATCGGGGGTGTCTGGAAAGTAACCCCCGCAATAAGTGAGGGACTACAGTATATGTACGTATGTATGTATAGGTGACATGGTGGCATGGTGGTTAAAGTGGTTGCCTCATAGAGAGAGGCTGTTAGCTGCCGTACCTTGCATGTTTGGCACAAGCCTCCTTCAAACAGCGGGTGGAAGGTTGCTGTTCTCATTTGTCCACAAGAGAGACAGAAATCTATAAAACAAACACACACCGATCAACTAAATTAACACACACCACTCCACACACACACACACACACACCACCAACAGATGTTACCTAATAGAGCTGGGAATAAACGGCAGTAGACGTACCGTATGCACACTATATATCAGTCCTTCTCAAATACTCCCCCCTGGGGGGGTGCCTGGGGGTGGGGGGCGTATGTGACCCTAGAAAACATGCTTTTATTGCCGCAGGGAGTAGTTTTTTTTTTTTTTTCACCATTCTCATTTTGTCGTATGCGTGCCTATTAATAAAGTTATGAACAAATATGGCTGCCTTGTCGTTTTGGGAGCCATGCATGAACCGTGTCTCTCCCCTCTGCTGCTGACACGATAAATAAACTCCAACCGTCACCTCCTCCGTTCTCCGCTGCTGTTTTTATGTCCATGCGCTCTGGACATCACTCACAGCGCGCATGCAACAAAGAGTAAACTCAAGTGAGAGCGACACCTGCCCCTCTTTCTTCTTTTGCGTTGACAAAATGTTTTAGTTTTATCGATGAGTTTGTCAAAGCATAATTTACTGAAGTAATGTTTAATAAATGTTAGGACTCTATTCTTTGCTAACAAAATAAATTCACCTCCTCAGTTAAGCTGCTGTTTTTATGACGCTCTGGACGCCTGTCACCCACAGCACGCAGGCAACAAAGAGTAAACTCAAAGCGAGAGCATTACTTGCCCCCCTTTCCTCTTTCACATTGACAAATTTTTTTAGTTTTATCGATGAGTGTGCTCATTGATCCTGATTTCATTTTGATAAATAAATTAAAAATCTGCATAAATTGTTTTATTCGTTTGTGTTTTGTAGGTCAAACTGTTTTATATAACACTCATGAGTTAAAATGTTGCTGATCAATTTGAATTTATTATTATTTATTGATAATATTTAATTTTATTTCTCAGTATCAAATGGTCAAAAACGTTTAGTTACAGGGGGGCATAACAGAAATAATTGAGAAGCACTGCCATATACGAAGAGTTTACCTTCAATACTTAGCTTCTTCTCTCGGACTTCATTCACCATTTGTTCTGACAGAAGACATAAAACATCAGGAAGTAATGTGAACGTCTGCATCATCATCAAACAAACCAAACACTTCTATCAGATCTGCACAAGCGAGACTGATAAAAACAACTAAACTTCATTCAAGGCTGACAGGTTCAGAAATCAGTCCAAAGGAGTCTGTTTTATAGAAATACTTTGTACAACGGGCTGCAAAAGTATTCACCCCAACCCAAGATAATCTTGTATGTATACGTTATTGTTTTTATAACCCAACCCTGGTCTGTACTTTGTCTCTGACCTGTGTGGAGAGCTCATTTGGAGGTGTTGAAGATGGGTTGGTTCTGGTGGCAGGAGTGTAAATTATTCAGAGATCATTCAGATTGTCCACAGGTTGATCTGATTGAACAGGCACCTTATGACAGTGTTGGTTGGGGTGTATACATGTGCACTTTTCAATTTTCTAGTTTTGTATTTTATTATTAATATGAAACAAGTTGTTTTCTCAATTTTCACTTCAGTACTTAATTCACTTCAATATTGTAGGATAATTAGTACTTATCAACATTGTAATACATTTCTCTCATGGGGTAAAGCAACCAGATAAAAATTTTGCAACCAACTGGATGCAGTTAGCATGACCTTTGACCCGTACCTCTGCTGCAGGACTCCTCAGGGGCCGCTTTGTTTTTGCACAAACTGTATTTGGGCCGCTTCGCACTAGCAAAGTAGTCATGCAGGGAAACGTTGACAATCTGGTGGTCCAAAGGGTTCCCATCTGCAAAAAGACCCACAAACACATTTACTCACAAAACAGAAAAGTCCAAATGAGAAATGAGATGAGGCAGAGTAGCTCTACAGCTCTGCTCACCGCAGCTGGGAGTTGGTTTGAGTCCTTCCTCTCCTTTGGGCAGAAAGCCTCCGTTGGCCCAGTCTAGCATGGGTTTGACCTGGTCCTCTGGGTTATCTGATGCACATGGAGGAAACGTCTTGTCTGCCCTGACGCTGGCCATCTGAGACAGCAGCAGAAATGTTAGCTTGTCAACTGTCCATAGTTAACGTTACTAGATGGATTTTCATATATACTGTATGAATGTTTCTGTTCAGTGCCCTGAGACAATTTCTTTTGTGACTTGGCGCTGTATAAATAAACTGAATTGAACTGAACTTAACTGAATTGGAAACACTTCTTACATGTGAACAAACCTATTTAGTGCATAGAGCATCCGCCACGACAAGTTAAAGTACTTGGTTTACAGTCATACTGAACTGAGTGTGCTCTTTAATACATCCAACAGTACACACAGGTGTAAGATAAACTCAGTGTGTGCTATGACCATATTTATCTGTAAAGTTGACAAGTTACAGCCCTTTCTGGTGCTGGTGTTGATTAGCCATGGTGGCCATGTTCAACTGGGTTGACTCCAGAAGTTAGCTGGTCAAGTACACCCAATGATTACGTTCTAAATGTTTCATGAAAGTCTATCCAGTGGTTCAGGACATATTTTGCCAACAGAGTCAGAGAATCAGAGAGGTTTATTTGTCATACACACCCCATGTGGTACATGTGGTCGAACGAGAATATGTACACGGGGTCCTAGTTACATCCAACAATAAAATGTAAAAGAAAAGCAATAATAAGATCTAAGATATGAACCAAGAAAAACATCAACTAAATAATACATTAAGCACTAATAGCATAAAAACAATACGTCGAACAGCAGCACGAACATGAGTCTCTCTGAGCAGATGAGCATGCATGAACACAGCAACATGAAACAGATCAGCAGCAACATGAAACAGATCAGCAGCAACATGATGTGATTTTTCACAGTGATTATTCTGGTTAGAGATTCACGAGTCTAACAGCCTCAGGGTAGAAGCTGTTCCTCAGTCTAGTGGTTCTACACTTAATGCTCCTCAACCTCCTGGATGAAATTACGGTATGACTAACAGTTAATGCTAACGTTTGTGGTGAAAGTCTTGGTCAATGAGTAGCATGTGTGTGAATGACACATATGTGTTGTGAATGACGAACTACAGACATGCTATTTTAGATTTCCGTAGCTAAAACTTTCATCCATTTTTGCATTTTCTAAGGTCAGTTGATTATGACAGCCATCTTGAATTAAGTTGACTCCAAAAAGTATTTGTCAGAGAATTTTCGGTCAAGGGTTATAAATGTTTTATTGTGTTTTATACACTGCCTGGCCAAAAAAAAATGTCACCACCAAAAAAAAAAAAGGTCACACACTAATGTTTCGTTGGACCGCCTTTATCTTTGATTACGGCATGCATTCACTGTGGCATTGTTTCGATAAGCTTCTGCAATGTCACAAGATCTATTTCCATCCAGTGTTGCATTAATTTTTCACCACGATCACTTCACCTGCCTCTCTTCTTACCCTGATGCGCCCATCACTCTGGAACAGGGTAAATCTGGACTCATCAAACCACATGACCTTCTTCCATTGCTCCAAAGTACAATCTTTATGCTCCCTAGCAAAGTGAAGCCTTTTTTTCCAGTCACTCACTGATCTCACTGATTAGTGGTTTTCTTAAGGCTACGCAGATGTTCAGTCCCATTCCCTTGAGTTCCCTTCACATTGTGCATGTGGAAATGTTCTTACTTTCACTATTAAACATAGCCCTGAGTGCTACTGTTGTTTTTCTTCGATTTGATTTCACCAAACGTTTAAGTGATCGCTGATCACGATCATTCAGGATATTTTTCCGGCCACATTTCTTCCTTGAAGACGATGGGTTCCCACTATCCTTCCAGTTTTTAATAATGCTTTGGACAGTTCTTAACCCAATTTTAGTAGTTTCTGTAATCTCCTTAGATGTTTTCTCTGCTTGATGCATGCCAATGATTTGACCTTTCTCAAACAGACTGACAACTTTTCCACAACCACGCAATGTCTTTCAACATGGTTGTTTAAGAAATGAGAAGCAACTCATTGCACCAGTTGGTGTTAAATAGCTTATCAGCTGAAAGATAATCGCCTGTGCAGTAATTATCCAATAGGAGGCTTGTACCTACTTGTTTAGTGAACCAGGTGGTGACTTTTTTTGCCAGGCAGTGTATATTGTGGCAGAGATGGCTGTTAAACATTTCCCTCTGCCCTGAAAACCTGCTGTTTACCAAAACAATCTCTTATCTTGACCTGGAGGCTGACTTGATGACTAGCAGTGTCTTCTTGGTGTTGTCGCCATGAGAACATGTCCAGAACATTCTCTTATATCTATCTGGAGGTCGACTCGCCAACTACAGCTGGCTATGAGGGAACAACCGCTGGACTCCGCTGCTGTATAAAAGTCTGCAGATGACTCTATTCAACGCTCATTCTGTGATATGTTCCATGCATTATGTATCTATGTATGTAATATGTCTTGAATGGGTCCTTGCAAGTAAAATGCCAATTCAAAATCTTCTTCTATCGTTGAGTGTGGTTCTTTTGGGTAAACAAAAGTTAGAGAGATTTTCTCCAACTGTCAGGTTTTCTGCTTTGCCTGCCATGGTTCCTGTTCATGTTTGTTTCATCTCAGCTCCTGTCAACCTGCACCTCAGTCTGCTCTTGTAACCACGCCCACTCAGCTGAGTCACCACAATCAGCTCTCATGCAGCTCACCTGTTGTCATTTGTACTTAAACCCCACAGCCACACTGCTCAGTGCCAGATTATGAAAGCCTCACAGTGAGTAAATGTCTAGTGTCCATGCCACAGTTTTGGTTGTCTTCCTGGTTCTGACTTCATGCCTGTCTTACAGATTACCCATCTTGACCATCCCCTGCTTACTTTGGATTATCTACTCTGTTTATGGTGACGACCTCTGCCTTCTCTACAACGACCACGTCTACCGGATCACAATTCAAGTCTGATTTCAGATTTCTGATCATCTGTGCATGACCCTTGCCTGTCTCCCTGGATCTGTCTTTTAGATCTTCCTCCTAACTGCTTCAAGCACAGCTCTGCCTCATAACCAGCTCACCTTCTCCATCAGTGACATCACACAATCTAACTCTAAGGAAATCCTCCCTCATCTACTTACGAAGGTTGATGGTTATAAACTGAACAATCAAACCAAAGCCGTTGAACTCCAGTTCACTAACCTTCCTGTCTCTTCAGATCGTGCTGGCCCAAGGACTCAGACCTCCACCAGAAGATGTTTACCAATAAATCTAATAAACCTTCCTGTTTGTGATCTGGTTCTTGTCACCAACAGTATAATCTGTATAGAGATATATACATTAACCCACACAGCAGCTGTTGACAATGAAGGAGGTGTCCAGACTATTGAACCTGATTTATGCTTGTCTATGGGAGAACTGCAGAAAGTTTTGTTTCCCTGCAGACTGATGTGTAATGAAGCAGATGACCAGTATTCAGCAGCAGTATGAGTTCAGAAACACACTCGGTTGGAAAAAGGCATAAACAGCCTCCCAACAAAGCTAAAGTAGGACAGAAAAAATACATAATCCATTTATGCCCTAAACATCAAGAAACTTTTACTGGGCAAGACAATGAACCCCTCATTGCTTTTGATATCGGTGTATGAATGTGATAAAGCTCTGATTATTCTTTGTATAGATCTAGTAAGTGCTGTATGAATGGGTAAATGAGGACACGGATTGTAAAGAGCTTTGAGTATCTTGATAAGATAGGTGCTATATAAGTACAGTCCATTTACTGTTTACCATTTACTTTATGGTTGGGTTGTGGCTGTTTAAACAGCTGCATTAACACTCTACCAGAACTGGACATCTGTTCTCAATGACAAAAATGATCTTTTGTAATTTTCTTTTTTTTTTTTTTTCATTTACCCATTATTTATACAGGTCTCATTGAGTCACGAGAATTCATTTTCAAGAGAGACCTGTTTAGGGAGCAAATGGTGGGGGTTAAGGGCCTTGCTCAGGGGCCCAGAGTCGGGCGAATGAGGGTGGAGGCAGGTGTGGGTGTTTCACTTTTTCCACCCACATTTTGATGTTGATGGTACCGGGAGTTGAGCCTGCGACTTTCCGATCACAGGCTCATCTTCTAACCTCTGTGCCACCACTCCCCTTTTGTTCTTGCATGAGCGCTGAGAACCCAGGTGAGCACGAGCTCCAGACAGAACTTTTTCCTGTAGGAGTGTGTTAAGTGTTGTGTGATTGATCAGAACTTTGTTGTGGATGTGTTTATGAAGAAAGTAACTGAAGTACAGCCTTTTTCACTTCAACTGCTTCGCTGAGGAGCAGCTGGCCGAGGCTATTTTTTTTTAATTTACAACTGCTCTTAAAAACTTATACATAGTCAAATGAATTTTATAAAGATAGTTAAAGAGCTTGTAGAAGGAGTTTGTGCCATTTCTGTGCAGGGAGAAGACAGCATGGAGAGACAGGCAGCTCTCTGTGGCTGTGCGGTCCAGGAGGGACACAGTCCCTACGTTCCTTCATCATAGTACACCGTCTGTTGGCAATGCTGGTAGCCTCCCTGTGACACATTTTCCTATGCCAAACCATGTGTACCATGTGAGCCTGTATAACAAAAATATTTGGTCGCAGTGAGAGAAACAGAAATGTGTATGGAGAAGGAAACATAAAGATGGGAGGGGAGCTCCATGATTTCTTTGCTGCAGTTTCTCATATATGTCCATGTGAAAAAGAATGTCGTACAACTCAGTCAGTGAGAGCAGACTTCTTCCCTCTCTGCAGAGTTTGGAGAAACCTTACCTGTACCTTGAAATCACTGAGCTGAGACTTGCAGAAAATCACAGTGGAAACATTCACTTATGGAGTTTACTGACCATTTTCCAGAAAATATGGTCACTAAACCCCTGAAATCAGCAGGCTTTGTGTTCTTAGAGCAGCTGTGACTTGTGAAAACAACAAACTGTGAATGTGGTAAAAAAAAATAATAATAATAAAAAAAAAAGCTTATTGTTAAGCTTTTTTGTTTTGTTTCTGCATACCTCTTAATTTGAAGGATCAGCTGGTCTCTCAACAAAATTGATCAACTTCTCCCGACAGGAGTCAGGGTAAGGAGGACCCTCTTACCTCGACGGAAACAAATTGGATTCATGATGACTGGTTATTTTGCTGTTTGGTTGGTGAATTCTGGATTGTCTACAAATTTGTGTGGATGTGTCGAAGCTCCACAGTGCTCAGACTGAATTTGTGGAGCTGCAGCAGGGAGCTGGAGCAGGCTGTTATCAGGACTGTGAACTCACTGGCAGCACTCATGAATGGTGGGAATAATCTTGGAGAAGCTGTGAGCTCAACTTTTGGCGTAAAGGATCAATTCGGCTGTTTTGGAGTTTCCATCAGAGAATATTTACCAGCGAGACTTTAAAAGGCAGAAACAACAATTCACGAGTTCTGCCTGACCCAAATTGTGGCCTTGATGCCGGACTTATCTCAACACCTCCTGGAATTCATTCAACCTTTATTTAGACAGGTAAATCCCATTGAGCCTGTGGACATGTAACAGAACCTCAACTGAGCTGAAAATGAATGTCACCTGAACAATGGCTGGGGGGGGGGGGGGGCGCTCTGGACTATGCTACGACTTTCCCTTAAAAATTCAATGTTTTCACCGGCCTATATGTACATGTATAACGTCTGTTTATGTTGCTTTGCTGTGGTAGGTTTTTTTGATGCCTCAAATTGAGCTCAGTGTTTGGTTAGTTATAGGAATTGGTTTCTTAACTAAGGTCAATTAACTGTGGTAGCAAATTTGAATATGCTGATTTCAAAAGGTAATCAGTTGTAAATGTTCATCCAGTAATTTATAAAAAAAACATAATCACTACAAATAAAACAGCTACATGGTTTCTTGTAAATCCAACCTGCCAGTAATCAATGAAGCATAAGTTGCAGTTAGAATGCTGTCACATTTACACTTACCTCTAGTGCTTGAAAGATAGCTCTGCGATAAGAGGCCAGCTTGGTGTAAGAAGCCTGGTTGAAGAACTTGGGGAAGGCTGTCAGAAAGTCCAGCTTGTCCGCAGAAACCTGACAAAAATACAGTAATGCTATCTGATACAGCCACCTTGTCATGCCTCAAAACAGCTCGGTAAATAAATGGCACACGGGTAAGAGAAGCTGCTTTAATCATTTTCCCAATAAACCAAGTGCAGCTCTGTCGTGAAGAGTTGCGTTTCTAACATCCTTCTACCAATATACCCACTGTCCCTCCTCTGGACATGTCCAAATCATCTCAGTCTGGCATCCATCCATCCATCCATCCATCCATCCATCCATCCATCCATACATACATACATACATACATACATACATACATACATACATACATACATACATACA